>NC_142951.1:16190633-16355633 GCF_046866305.1 Octopus bimaculoides | reverse complement strand
ATAAAGGACCCATTCATAACCTCAGTGTGAAAAAATTTTTTTCTATAGGATTTTTTTTGAGTGCGTTCAACATATCTTACCTCCAAAGATTTGGCTGCTATTTCTAGCACACCCTGCTACCACATAACAGTTATTTGTGATAAAGGACCTGAAATATCCGTTATGTGGTAGCAGGGCATGTTAGAAATACCAGCCAAATCTTTCCTTTTCTGGGGAAAGGAGCCATTTACGTGTGATTTTGATGTGACATTCGTTGAATGCATGTGAAATAACCTGGAAAAGAAAAAAAAAACCTTGAAACAAAACTCCGTTGTTGGGAAACTCAGACTTTCCTAGTGATCCAATGGATCATGGATAGGCTAGTTTAATTATAAAAATATAATAGGATATTGTTAAACATCAAATGGCTATGGGAGGAGGGGTCCATCAGATGGCTATGGGGGTAAAATAAGAATCCAAGGGGTTCATAGGTGAAAAATGGTTGGGAAACACTAGTTTAAACAGAGCATTAATAGCATCAATCTCAAAGGTATCAAAGGGCCATAGGCACTGTCTCCTTATCCAGATCCAACTAGTGAAAAGCTAAAAGGACCCTGTTTTCAATACTGGTTTATTGAAAGTTTAAACAACCAACATTTGACGAATAATACATACAAATGAGCGTTGTCTCTGGTAAAATTCCACAACTTGTTTATTATAAATGCAAGAGATTCCTAACTCTTTGTTTGTCCTGAGTATCACATGTAATACATAGGACATATTTCCTTGTCGTCCATACATCATATGATACACATTTTCTGTTTTTTCAACCACCAGAGTAACTTAGGACTTTAAAAAAATGCTTTATATTTCTCAAGATGTTTTAAACAAAGCTTGCTGCTTGCTTCTGCTTCATACTCTTGATTGATGGGGCTGGGGTTATCCCAGGTTAGTGGTCCCAGAGACGTCACTATGTGTATAGCCAACCAGGTCCACCAGTGCTCTCTCTCCATCACTGGCAACCACTCTGCATCCTCCAAGGTGATGTCAAGCCTCTGATGATCTTCCCCAATCATGTCCAGCCATCTGGTGCAGGGCCTGCAGCTGCTGTTAAGTGAGAGTAAAGCCCTGGTAGGATGATCTAGCTGGAGATGACGTGTCTGCGTCAACGTATGAATCAAGGGCTAACTAAACATCTGAAAACCAACTTGGACATTTAGAACTGATACATGGAAGTGCTTTAGACAGGCAAAGGGTTAATGCTGTAAATAGGCAACTGTAATTTTATTATGTCCTTTTGTTAGGTTTCCGGTTTATAAAGCTTACTGTCTGTTTGTTTCTAGAACTGTGTGACTCTTGTGATAAACGTATGTTCACATATAAATGCTCAAACACACTCCAGATTTATGTACAAACAGTCATTAAGCATTTGCAGAGGTATACATATCTACAGTTAATCATTAGTCACCATACAATCACACACACACACTCCATTCACGTACCAGCACACACTCAGACATGTACACACACACTCACATGTAAACACTCATTCAAACACACACACACGGACACACATACGTACTCTCTCTCTCTTTCTCCCTCTCTTCCTCTCTCTCTTTCTCTCTTCCTCTCTCTCTTTCTCTCTTCCTCTCTCTCTCTCTTTTCCTCTCTCTCTTTTCCTCTCTCTCTTTTCCTCTCTCTTTTCCTCTCTCTCTTTTCCTCTCTCTCTCTTTTCCTCTCTCTCTGTCTCTCTCTCTTTCTCTCTCTCTCTCTCTCTTCCTCTCTCTCTTTCTCTTTCTCTCTTCCTCTCTCTCTTTCTCTCTCTCTCTTCCTCTCTCTCTTTCTCTCTCTCTCTCTCTCTCTTCCTCTCTCTCTTTCTCCCTCTCTTCCTCTCTCTCTCTTCCTCTCTCTCTTCCTCTCTCTCTCTCTTCCTCTCTCTCTCTCACTCTCTCTCAATGAGTTTACTCAGATTTAAACATATAAACACATAAACACCACAAATGTTAATGAGGGACCTCTCTCACCCCCTTACACTTTCTTTCTCATATTCTCTTTTCTTCTCTTGTTCCCTCTCTCTACTCACCCTCTCTCACTATCATCTCATACATTCTTCTCTCTCTCTCTCTTTCTCTCTCAAATCCTTTCCCACACCTCTCTTTCACTCTCTTGTATCCACTCCTTCTCACATCCCCTTATTCTTGTCCCTTCTCTGCCTTACAAATCCCTTTTCTCTTTTTTTTTTATTCTTTCATATTTCCTCTCTTTGTCCTCTTTCTTTCTTGTGTTATTCTCTTTTTCTGTCTCTAATACTTTTTCTGCTTTTCCCCTCTCTTATATTTCTCCCCCTCCCTCTTTTTCTCTCATACTTCTCCCTTTTTCTTTCTCTCATACTTCTTTTTCTCTTTTCTCTTTTTCTCTCTCTCATATTTCTCCCTCTTTTTCTCTCTCATACTTCTCCCTCTTTCTCTTATACTTCTCCCTCTTCCTCTTTCATACTTCTCTCTCTCTCTCATACTTTTTCTTTCTCTCTCACACTTCTCCCTCTTTCTCTCCTCAAACTTCTTCCTCTCTCTCTCTCATGCTTTTCCCTCTTTCTCTCTCTTTTATAATTTCCCTTCTCTCTCTTATTTCTCCTTCTTTTCTCTCTCTCATGCTTCTCCCTTTCTCCCTCTCTTTCATACTTCTCCTTCTTTCTCTCCCTCTCATACTAGTCTCTCTCACATTCATCTGCTCAGTCAATCTTCCCTACTTTCTCGTATCTGATCTATTGTTCTCTCTCTCTCTCTCTCTCTCTCTCTCTCTCCCACCATCTCTCTTCTATCTGCTCTACTCCACCCTCACCCTCACCACTGTCATAAACATAAGCTCATATAACTGCCAATTATCCAATTAATATCAAAAATATTCTTTACACATCAGTGTCAGTGTGTATCTGCACCAGAATGTCTATGGATCAGAATGAGCATATCTACCTGGGTGTCAGTGTGAATGTGAGCATGACTTATGTCATAAGGAACTTACCTCTCTTTCTTCTTCACCTTCTTCACTCCTATCTATTCCAAGATAGCTTCTTCTTTTTTTTTTTTTTTCAGAACGGTTTATAATCTAATTCTCGTTCAATTAAGAAACTTCATCACAAGTACAATATTATCGATTATTGGTTACAATTATTATTATTATTATCATTATCATTTTTTGTTGCTTGTTTTGAAAATGACAAAAAGCAAAAAAGAATTTTAGAATAGTTTATACGTCATACTGTTTTCATAAAGTTTCTGATGTGTTTCTTTGGATGGTTCTTAGAGTAGGCTAAAATAGAACAAAAGAGATTATTACATCAGATGATAGAAGGAAACTTTTTAAAAAGAATAAATAAAGGTAAATAAATTGCCTTTTCTTTCTCAGACTTCTTTCTTTACATTATTTTTCTTTGCTTTCTGCAAACTTAGAAGCCTTAGAACTATCTGTGTGTGTGTGTATATATATATATATATATATATATATATATATAACATAATATATATATATATATATATATATATATAACATAATATATATATATATATATATATATATATATATATAACATAATATATATATATATATATATATATATATATATATATATATAACATTATATATATATATATATATATATATATATATATATGTATATATAATGTCATATCATATGGAAAGTAATTTATAGAAAGTAATCTATCAATGAAGTCACAATTTACTGTGTAAATATATCTGTATCAATGGGTGTTTGTGTATGTGTGTGTGTGTATGTGTATATATATATATATATATATATATATATATATATATATATATATATATATACTTCATGTTTAATTGTATGTTCATGTAGAGATGTGTGTTTGTATGAATGCTAATGTAAATGTGTGTGTGTTTGTATATCTGTTTGCATTTAAATATCTATTTACATGCTAATTGAGCATAAATGTTAATTTGCTTACTTGGGTTCAATTTCTACATATGGCTGTTTGCTCTCCTTACCAGTCCAACTACTGTGCCACCAAATTATCTCTCCCTCACCTCCCATCATACATCTCACCCTTGTCACACAATGTGCCTGCTTCTCCCCCTTCTACATTCACCCCTACAACCTACCTACCAGAGCATGTCCCCCTATCTTTTGTCCTCCATTTTATTGTATGCACATTTCTATTCTGCTTGCCCAACACTATCAGGCATCCCATACTCCACCCATCCATTTCTACCCACCATGTGACCCCTTTCTGATACCTCCTCATCACTTATATTACTTTTCAGCTCCTTCCCACTAAATCTCATCTAAAATTTGAGTAGTCATGTCCTCTCCTTGTGAAAACACATGGCTTAGTGGTTAGGGTGTTGGACTCATAATCCTAAGATTGTGGTTTCAATTCCTGGACCAGGTGATGCATTGTGTTTTTGAGCAAAACACTTCATTTCAAGTTGTTCCAGTCCTGTCAAATTGTCCAACACATGCCAGCACAGGACATGGATGTTAAACAATGATGATGATGATGATTTTAATTAATGAAGTAATGATTTTCAGTGTAAAATGCCAGTTAGGAAGCATATTCTGAAGAGTATCTAGCCATAGAAAGTATGAAAAACCAAAACAAAAAGAAAAACAGACTTTTGAGTGAGATTTAGTTCTCTGACTTATCTGGGTGACAGGGGCAGTAACTCTAAAAAAGAACTGACTTGGACAGTGATGACCCATCCAACCCATACCAGCATGAAGAACAAATGTACAGAATGATAAGCATCAGTGGCAGTGACTCATTTGAGACACAGATTTGTAGCAGATCCACTAATTATCAATTTTCCGAAAAACTACCTCATGACATGTTGGGAATTTCTCCAAAATAATCTTAAGTTCTTGGCCAATTGTCCTCTTGATTCATTAGTAAAATATTTATCTCAGGACAAATACTTCAGTAACTTGCCTATCAACTGTATATATATATATATATATATTAAGTATTATACATAAATGGCTATTTTAATCAAGTACTACCTCAGTTGTATATACTGGATTTTTATTCAGCAGAGCAGCTATTTGCAAAATCAGTGAATATTTTATTCATGTTTTCCTATGTCAGAGATGATGAATTATCATTGTAGCATATGGCTGGCTGTGAGTACACACCATTGAAAATGTCCAAAAAGGATGAAATGCATTTGGCACACTTGCTAGCCACTGCTGGGATGAATTTTGGTCTCTCCCTCTCTGATATTTGTGTCCTTAACACTAAAACTATAAGAGATGTTATTTCAGGTCAAATAGTAACTGGCCTATCAACAGTGTTTATATATATTTGGTATGAAACCTCTTCCATCTTTTACTTCTTGTTTCAGTTATTAGACTGTGACCTTGCTGCTGCACTACCTTGAAGAATGAATTGGCAAGCAAATGGACCCCTGTACTTACCTATGTTTGTTTGTCAAGGCTTGTACTTATTCTATCTTTTGCTAGACCACTAAGTTACAGGGATATAAACACACCAACACTGGTTGTCAAGTGCTGGTGGGGAACACATACACACACATGCACACATACACACGTCTGTGGTCTGATCAGTATCTGAACTGTTGCCATAGTAACAAAGCTAAAACATGCAGAGTAAAGCTGCTTGGTACAGATTGACCTTGAACTCTGCTGTGCATGTTCACTAAGTTTTAACATTCTAGTTCACTTCTGCTGTTTACAACAGTGCTTGGAAGGAAGGTGTGTAGCATGTAATCATCGCATTGACCATGACAGAAAGTTGAGCAGAGAATCTGCATCACATTTTGCCAAAAGCCTGGTGATACCTGCTCAGAGGCCTATGCAAAGTTTTCAACACAAAGCTTTCTACACATCATTCTCAACAAAATCAAGGAGATCTTGTGCAACTGAAATCCGGGTGTCTTTTGGTCAGCTGAAAGAAGTTTTGGTACAAACTTGGCAGGCACACATCTCATACCCAAATCTTCAGTGATAATGGACTGAACTGAACCGTAACTAATCTGCACATCCTCTGATAACTCACGGATGGTGATTCGACGATTTCCCCTCACAGCTGCACACACATTTGTAATGTTTTTCTCAGTTCTGCTGGTTGTGGGTCTCCCAGAACGTTCATCAATATTGACATCTTTCTGGCCATCTTGGATATGTCTGAATTACTTGTACACTTCTGTGCAGCTCATACACTCCTCTCCATATCCTTTCTGCAACTTTGTGTCAGCCTCTGAGCAGTTATTGCCATGAGAACTTTTTCTGTCATGATCAATGCGACAATCATACGCTACACACCTTCCTTCCAAGCACTGCTGTAAGCAGCAGAAGTGAGCTAGAATGATAAAACTTAGTGTACATGCACAGCAGTGTTCAAGGTCAATCTGTGCTAAGCGGCTTCACTCTGCATGCTTTAGCTTCATTACTATGGCAATAGTCCGGATACTTATTGATCAGACCGCATATATAGACAGTTCTTTCAGTTTCTGTCTGCCAAATCCACTCACAAGGTTTGGTTAGCTCAGGGTTCTGGCAGAAGACTTACCCATGGTTCCACACAGTGGAACTGAACTCATAACCATGTGGTTGGGAAGCTAACTTCTAACCACACAGCCATGCATGCCTTACGAAAGGACTTACGAAAGGAAAGTATTATATTACTCGAAACATATGAAAGAAGGACTAAAAGTCTGAAAACAAGCATGGACGTTTAGAACAAACTTATGAAAATGCTTTGGATTGGCAAAGGGTTTAGAATAATGGCTTCTTCTAAGAGAGGTCCACACCTTTTTGAAAAGTTCTTTTCTGGCAGCATGTGATTTAACTCTTTAGCATTCATATTACTCTGACAAATGTAATGATTATTCATTCACTTTGTTTTAAATTAATCATGCATTATTGTGTAGCTTCAACATTTCAATCATGTGATTGCATATTGTTAGAATGATATTGTGTAGGTGTAAGAAACAGGATTTGGCTGGTTTGAACACAAAACAGGTAGAATATTTGAGCCAGATATGGCCAGTTTAAATGCTAAAATTTAATGACTTGTGGGGATGACTTTCGTTATACAACCAAAACATACTACAAAGAATATTTAAACGTTTTTGTAAGTCAATACTGTGTTCTACTATGTTAGTAGTGCACTTGACATACTTTTTTCAGGCTGTCTCTACAGATATTCTATAGAAATAATAGCCAGCAGGGATTTTTGTTACAATGTTTTGCATCCAAGACATCAGATGTAAACAAACAATGAGATCAAAGGTTAAGGGGAATTCTGCTGCTATTTCTAGCAGGTTGAGCATCTGTGAAAAGCTTCCTCAGCAAATGACATCATTATGTTGGATGTTAGACCACATGGTCAGTCATAAACACAAGTCTACAGCTATTGTGCTGTGCTTCTGCACAAAAACATATCAAGGTCTGACTGGAAACAAAACAGATTCCATTCTTATTTTAACAGTAGAATAGTTAGTGATAGAAGGGCATTCAACCATAAAAACCAATACTTGAACACGGAGAAAGAACCCATTTCCAGTATGCAAGTGTGTGGAAAATAGTTGAACAATCAGAACAAAGAGAAAAAAAATAAAGGTAGATTTCTTTTATACAGCAATCACTCCACCCCATTAAGACTCAGTAGAAGTATTCTAATAAATTTCCTTTATGAGCCTGTGCAACATGTAGTGATATTTTAAGTCATTCATTTTCAACAAGTAACCATTTTTTTTTCTAGTTTTCTGTTGTTACCCTCAATTGTTTTTTTGTTTTTGTTTTGCAGTTGAATAGAAAAAGGTAGTGAAGTTATTTGTGTGTGTGTGTGTGTGTGTGTGTGTGTGTGTGTGTGTCTGTATATCAGGGGTACATGTATAAGTGTGCATGTGTATTTGTGCATATAGCTGCAGGTATATATGTGTGTGTGTCTAATCAGATGTAGGTACACAGGCATCTGTATAAATACATTTATGCACATGTGTGTGTATTTAATGTATATGTCTCTGTGAATGTATATATATACTGAATGTGTATGTATGTGTATGTATAATATAAGTAATGTATATGTGTGTAAATGTATGATATAAGGAGTGTATATGCATGTGTGTGTGAATATAATGAATGTTTTGTGTGTGTGTATGTGTGTGTATACACACACACATGCATGTTCTTTGAATAATTTGTATTTAGATCTATTAATGCTCCAGTTGATTTCTCTCAGTTAAATCACATCACAGAATACAGTTGTTCTCATCATAAAAGTCAATCTCGGTAAAGCCTTGTGTAGATTATGAATGGATTCACCACACTTACTGCACTGGTAGCCTTCTTCTTCCTTTTTTATTTTCTTTTATCCCTCCACACACACACACACACGGATCTTTTTCATTTGATTGGCTTGATGCCATCCAAATAAAAACAAATACATTCTTCTAGTCTATCTTTCTGCTGCTACTGCTGCTGTTTTTGTTTGTTTCCGGCAAAAATATGTAAAGGAAACACAAGCAAACAAATTTACCTTTCTCTAATCGTTTGGATTCAAGATATCTTGCAGTGCTTTGTGTTTGGTAAGAATCAACTGAATAACAAAAAATTAAATTAAAAGAAAAAAATGGTTGTAAAAGATGTAGCTCACATTTCCAGTGGTCTTTCAGCTTCTGACGAAGAAATTTCGACCGAAATGTTAGTTCTGATAAATGAAACTACTATTGGTCATCCCTCTTTTTCTCTGCTCTGCAATGATAACCTCCTCACCTTTAACCTTCAGTGTTAAGCTCTGCTACACCAGAAAACTCTGTTGGTCAGTTTTCTCCCTGCTGGAGATAGAGAAATTTAAATAAATACCGAAGTATTGATGCTTTTGGCTGTTTTTTTTTTTTAAATTCTTTATCATTGAGATGGAATAACATGGATAACATTAGTTGCAATAAAGATAATGCTATTTGTTCAAAGTGGCCTCATTCAGCCCTTTTTGGACAAAACCCTCAACCAAATTGCAAAAGGGTATTCTGTTTTCTATGGTCCTTCATTTTCATAGTTAATAATCACTTGGCACATGGCTTAGTGGTTAGGGTGTTGCACTTATGATTGTGAGATCATGGTTTCAGTTTCTAGACTGGCTGTGCATTGTGTTCTTAAGCAAAACACTTCATTTTCATGTTGCTCCAGTCAGCTCAGCTGTAAATAAGTAACTTTTTGATGGGTTGATATACAAGGGTAAGATGGTAACTCTGGAAAATTACCTGAATGGAGGTCTTGTGAGTCGCATTTGTATTCGGTGGTCAGAAGGACAAATAGTACAACCAATACCGACTGGTTGGGATTGGTTATTCAACCGCAATGAAGGATGACTAACTGAATCATTTATGAATAATTACACATAAAATTAAAGCAGCAGCCTGGCAGAATCATTAGCATGCTGGGCAAAATGTTTAGTGGCATGTCATCCATCTTTACATTCTGAATTCAAATTCCACCGAGATCAATTTTGCCATTCATCCATATGGAGTTGATAAAATAAGCACTGGTTGAGCATTGGGGATCGATGTAATTGACTTGCCTTCCCCTAAAACTGCTGGCCTTGTGACAAAAGTTGAAATCATCATCTTCATTATTATTATCAAATATTCTGACTGATTTATTTTGACTTTATATTTCAATACATTATATAAACCAAGCTTTTATATATAATGCTTACAGAAGCAGAAGTCCTATACAAGTCTCTTGAGTGTCTGTTTGGAATATAGCTATCTTTCATATCTGTTGAAAATTATATTCGTGCTCTGATTGAAGTGAATACATTCAAACAAGAATACACAGTAAATCCATTTGGAACACTTTCCTAGACTGCAGTTCCCATAATTATACAATAATAGAAGCAAATGTTTCTTTAGTAAAAACCTCTGCTCAGAACATAAGTCTTTAGCCTCCATTACACAACAACACAGCTTGCAAATTAATGGATGTCTGTATGTGGGCACTTTAGCTGCTGGAAATAGCAGCCAAATTTCCTTTAAATCTCAACCCAGTGTGTTCTCAAGAAAACAGATCCTAAGTCAAAAACTGGTTATAGTTGCACGGCTTTGATTATAGCTCTAGATGATCAGGTTTGCCCTGATGATTAACAATAACAGCAACATACCTTACAAACCACCAAGGAATCCTCTGTGTAGTCATTTCACCTTCTAGAAATAGAAGTCATATCTCTTGAATTGCATACTTCTGCCTTAATATAGTCTTAGATAGACTTGACCCTTTAGCATTTAAACTAACCATATCTGGCCCAAATATGCTACCTGTTTTATATTCAAACCAGCCAGATCCAACCTATCACACCTATCCTTCAATGCCATTATAAAATATACAATCACAACATCAAAATCTCGAAGCTACAAAATAATGCAGGATTAATTAAAAACAATTTGAATGAAAAAGTGTTACATTTGGCAGAAGATTCTGAGTGCTAAAGGGGTTAAAAAGATGGAATGGTCACAATTAGGATACTTTTGATCATAAGTTAGTGTTGACCTGTGGTTAAAACAACACCCTCTATATCATTGTCATTGTTTTGATATCCACTTACCCATGCCTGCATGAGTCTGACAGGATTACTTGAGGCTACTTTTCTATAGCCAGTGCTCTTTCTGGTATTTGCTTTACATCTAATTAGGCCCAGCAACAACAACCATTGTCTCATACTGATTCCATTAATTTAACACACACACACACACACACACACACACACACACACACACACGCACATACATTAAATTAGGCACAGGTGTGGCTGTGTTGTAAGAAGCTTGCTTCCCAGCCACATGGTTCCGGGTCGAGTCCCACCAAATGGCGTCTTAGGTAAGTGTCTTCTACTCTGGCCTCGGGCCAACCAGTCTTGTGAGTGGATGTACTAGACAGAAACTGAAAGAAGCTCATCATGTATGTATATCTATGTGTCTGTGTTTGGCCTCCCCACCACCACTTGAGAATCAATGTGTTTGTAACCCTGTAACTTAGCAGTTTGGCTAAAGAGACTGATAGAATAAGTACCAAGCTTAAAAGGAAGTACTGGGGTTGATTCATCTGACTAAAAAAAATTTATGTGGTGCCCCAGCATGGCTGAAACAAATAAAAGATATCGATAAATATAAAATATAAAAATTGTTATTAATCCAAACAAGTGGAGAGGTAGATGAAATGAAGTTGAAAATGCACAGAGAATTAATTAGAATTTAATTATATTTTAAAATATAGGAAAATACTTGACTGGTTTTGCTTCAGATTTTCAAAAGTGTAAAGAATATGGAGTTGTTGTATGTCCATTCTGACCGTTGTTAAAAAAAAAAAAAGCTCAGCAATGGCCAGAATAGACATTATTCGTGACACAGCTCCATACAGCATACACTTTTGAAAATCTGATGTGAAACTGGTCAAGTGTATTCCTATATTTTAAAATATAATTAAATTCTAATTAATTGTAATATATTCTCTGTGCATTTTAAACTTAATTTCGTTATATATATATATATATATATATATATATATATATGTCTCTAAGTTCATATATCTGAACAGAGGCAGGCACATTTTAAAACATTTGACCAACGATATATTTAGAAGGTTATTTATTACGGCTGATCAGAGAGTGACCATTGGTTTCTCACCTACAGCTTAGTGCTTTATACATGTGAAACCAATTGTCACTCTGTGACCAGTCAAAGCAACCAACTTTCTGTGTGCATGTGTGTGTGTACACTTGTTATATCAATCTCTAACCCCCTCTCTCTCTTCTATATTACTAGTTTTATTCTTTATTCTCCCCTCCCACTATCTCTAGGACTCCTAGTTACTAACTATATATAAAGACTTCATCTAAATGTAATTTTGTATTATTTGGTGTCTGAAGTACTTTTTTTTCGTAAAAACTAAAATAAACTTTAGTGGGTGCGTAAATTACATGAGTAGATTGTTTCCAGAATTTTTTTAGAAATTTGTTTTGCTGGAAAATGATGTACAGGAAGTTGACGCATTTAATGTCAGAATAGGTTTTTACAGAAAAAATATAATGAGGTTGACTTTTGTTTATGCTGGATGGTATAACGTTTACTTTTTGTGTATAAATTTACTAAAACCATTAAATGGTTAACTGCTTTTTAAAGTTTCACGTTCATGCTGGTAATCACGGTCTAGGCCATATTTTACATTGCTTGGAGTTTCTACCTATCGCAATGGAGCCTAGCAATTTCCTTAAATAGATCAGTTTTTCTCTGCTTAGGGAGTCTAGCTTGTGTTTGCACTAGAAACTATTTGCTCGCTTTCTCCACATTACGACACACTGAAATTCCTCACCACTGATATTGCTGCTATCAGCTCTAACGTTGACAATGATAACATCATAATTCATCCTTGTGCATGTAAACTCACTTAGTGAATATGTCTTAGTATTCCTACAGAAACCTTCATTTACCTTATACGATGTTTAATTTCATTTCACATTCATGTTGAATTATTCAGCAATCTTATGTTCTCTTCATAGAACACTTGTAATGTATGTATTACCAGTTCTTTTTGGTATAGTAGATTTTTGCTATTCTTCTTTATGTCTCCTCACAGATGTGTATATTCTAACAAGTCACTTCTTAAATTTTGCACCTCTCTTGTCCAATAAACATCGAGTTAAACTTGCAAAGCTGTTTATTTTTTCCTTTCGATTTTTAATGTTTATTTTAGTGGGTTACAAAACTATCAGTTTGGACTCCTGGCTAAAACAGTAATGACAAATTTTAAAGTTTGCTTGACAATTTATAAGTGTGAAAGGGATTGAAATTTTGATACGCAGTATCAAAGGCTCTGACAAGAATAGGCAGAAAATCAGAGCTTGAGACAAGAAGACACTTTCAACCAATCAGAATTCTGTTTACATATTCAGTTTGATTGGTCACCTTCCTCTGTCGGTTGAGTAAAGTGTCATCAAAGCTGATGTTTATTGGTAATTAAACTTATTTTGCAACACTTGTGCGTATTTCTCAGCTTTGCTTTTGTTGATAAGAATTAACAACTTTTCCTGTGTTTGTGATTTGAGAAGACATACAGAAGTATGCTAAAGATCGGACATAATCTCTTGTGGGCACAAAATGTAAAATAAAGTTTATTATAAACAACAGAAACACTTCATAATTTAATAGCTTTCTATGTGATACCTGTTAAACAGAAATTATTTTTAGTTGATGAAAATTTAATAAAATCTAATCATAAGTAAGTGAAATTATGCTAAATACAGCTAAATTGAAAACCTTTTCCCCCTGGCCATATCAGTAATTCTGACAACTTTTGGGTGTGAATTTTACATGAGTAAAAGCTTTTTTTAACAATTTTTATTCTGAAAATCACCTGCATAAATTACACAGGTGCACAAATTACATGAGTTTTTACGGTATGCTATTTTGTATCTGAAGTATATTATCTTGTATCTGAAGAAGAATTTCTAACAGGATTTGCCTTGCATGTTTCTCCTACTTATACAATTTTCTAACTCATATTAGCAAATGAAACACATGTAATGGTGAATAAGTAATATCAATTTTTTTTTTTCAGTTTTGATTATTTATATAAACTGATGAGGGAAATGGAAAAAGGATTTAGTACAAAAATAATGCTGAATAAAGATTCATACTCAATTCATCTTCAGTTTCCCCTCATCAGTTATAAACTCAACAGACACTGGATTTCCTGATGTAGATCCAGTGAAAATTATATCATAACTGTGAATGAGATCAGGTGACCCAAACGGTGAATGTGCTTTAATCAACATACTAATAGATGTATACACAAAGTCCAAATAATATATAGTCATAGTCATTGTCTGCTGATTCAGTTCACCCTTGGTTTGATTCAGGTATGTGATGTTCATAAGCTACAAAAATGGTGAAATATCAGTATCCATCACTCCTGAATGGGATTAGGGGGCAAGTTGTCTTGCTTGTCTATGACTTTCAGTTGTTTTAACACCCAATGCTTTGAGGGAGTCATTTCCACCACGCTAAACTGCAGTGTACTGGCAAACAAACAAAACATATACATTGAGTATGTGCAGTCAGTAATATATATATATATATATATATATATATATATATATATATATATATATATATATATATATATATATATATCATCATCATCATCATCATCATCATTTAATGTCCATTCTCCATGCTGGCATGGGTTGGACAGTTTGACCAGTTGCATCAGACTCTAGTCTTAATTTGGCATGGTTTCTATGGCTGGATGCCCTTCCTAATGCCAACCAATTTACAGAGTGTGGTGGATGCATTGCACAGGCACTTTTACGTGACACCACCATGAGTACTTTACACAACCAGAAGAATTGGTCTTAACACTTCTGCTGTTGATTAAAGGTCTTCTTGAGTATGCCCATGCATCAGGTATCTTGTTCTTTTGTCATCTCACCTGAAAGGTTCAGCTTGCTGGTATATATATATATATATATATAATAATATTATTAGGGACAAAATCCAAAATTACAGGTAAAAAACTCAATTAAAATCAATTTATAAAAAATTATTATTAAATTGAGCCTTATAGATAAAGTATATATAAAATATATAGTTTTAGGGAAAATAACCAATTTTCAAGAACTCATTTATTATATTTATCTTATGATATTTACTTTACTTTATATTATACTCATTTATTGTGCTTTTAATTATTAATTTTTCTATATGTGATAGTGGATTTTCATCGATGAGTTCTTGAAAATTGGTTATTTTCCCTAAAACTATATATTTTATATATATAAGATGATTCCCATGCTTTCCCTGATGAGAAGGTTACAATTTTAATATCAAAGATCCCTATGGATCACACAGGTTGTAATCCTTTGAAACATATGTAGGAATAAAGTATGCAATTATAACATGCGTTTTCTCCAATCCTTAAATTCTTAAATATACTCAAATACCCAAAATTTCAAGGAGTTCCTGCCTTAAAAACAGGAGCTAACCACAGTTATTTTGTGTTCTTTGCTACATTGGTTTCTATTAACCCATTTATTCTATTAGAAGAATTTTTATTCATTAAGATAGAAGAAATACACATAATTATATATATATATATATATATATATATATATATCTCAGAGTCGCCATGCCAGCCACCTTCGCAACCGGGCAAATAGCATGGTTGACATCCTTTGTAATCTGTGCTGGTGCTAAAATGTTTGATCAGAGATCAGTGTGACCTCAATGTTGATTATTAAGTTTACTTTGTGTAACGTGGGATGTTGTGAAGTTGGGAGAGAGAGAGGGAAAGAGAGATGAAGGTGATATTACTACCATTCTTGAAGATGGTGGTGAAGAAGGAAAAGGACTTTGGTTTATAGCTTGCTGAGATTTTAAAGATTAATCCTTATGTATATGTGTGTGTGTTTATATATGTTTATATATATGTGTGTGTGTGTGTGTGTGTACATATATATATATATATATATATATATATATATACATATATATAGAAAAGCATTTTAAAATTTTATTTTTTTGTTTCATTTTCTCATTTGCTTGGCAACTAATTATCTTGAAATATGACGTATTTGTACAAGAATTTATCATTCATAAATACAGTCACAGGCAGACCGGCCTCCATGGTACCAAGATTTTTTTATTTTCATTATAATGGGTTTTCTTTTAACACACAACTTGCTCGTCCTATCATGCACATGCAAGCATAAATTTACAAGCCAACATTTACCCACACACATTATTAGGTACTTGTACAAACACACGTATGTACACAAGAACACCCACACACACACACACTTACACATGCACTCACATATGAGCAAGGATACAGGCAAAAAATATTTTCTTTGTATAATTCTATGGAAGGGAAAAAAAAATGTAAATAAAATAGCAACGTAGGTAGCTGTCTCATTTCTTTGTGAATATGTACAAAAAAAACAACAAAAAAAAAAGAAATTACTTGAAAGCTATTTCATATGTTGCTGTCATCGTTATCTTGAAGTGTCGTCATTATTTTCACTATCATAACCATCATTAGCATTAACATCACCACCTTGTTGTTGTTGCTCTTCTTATTGTTCTTCCTCTTCTTCCTGCTCTTTTCCTCTCCTCCTTCCTCTTCTTTCTTCTTCCTCCTCTTCTTGGTCTTCTTTCTTCTCTTCTTCTCCTTCCTCTTTCTCCTCCTCTTCCTCCTCTACTTGTTCTTTTTCTTGCTCTTCTTTCTCCTCCTCTTCTTGCTCTCTCTCCTCTTATTCTTCTTGCTCTTCCTCCTCCTCTTCTTTTTCCTCTTCTTTCTCTTCTTTTCCCCTCTTCTTTCTCTTCTTTTCCCCTCTTCTTTCTCTTCTTTTCCCTCTTCTTTCTCTTCTTTTCCCTCTTCTTTCTCTTTTCCCTCTTCTTTCTCTTCTTTTCCCTCCTCTTTTAATTATTTTTTCCCTCCCTCTTCACCCCACCTTCCTCTTCCTTAATAATATTTTAATGTCGGAAATTTGCTTCATATATACTTTTACCCTCTTTCTCATTCGTATATGATAGTCTCATCCTCCATTGTTAGTCAAGGAAAGCTCTACCTACTTTACTTTCTGCCCCTCCCCTCTTATGATTTTTACAAAATTATCACTTTGCATTGCTTTCATATTAGACAAGTGACAAGACAGCCTTTATGATGTTTCCTTGTAAGGATAATCCAATTAATGTATATTATTCCATTCCAAAATTCCTCAGGTATTCATGTGTGGTGGGCATGTAAAAGAGAGAGGGGGTGGGGTAAAGAGAGAGGGAGTGTATGTGTGCGTGTGTAAGTAGCTTCTTGCTTGTTTCTTTGTGTTAATAAGAATTCTTTGTAGAATTCCTCTACCAAAGAAGTCAAGTGGGTGTCTACATCTATACATCTATACATCTATACATCTACTCTAGACTTCTGTCTTTGGTTTGCAGCAGTTATCATTTATATTTGAAAATGTTTGGCTGTAATGCAATTTGTATTAATTTTTGGACATCATCAAGGTGATGAGCTGGTAGAATCATTAGCATACTGGGTAAAATGCTTCTTGACATTTTGCCCATCTTTATGTTCTGAGTTCAAATTCTGCTAAGGCTGACTTTGCCTTTCATTCTTTCAGGGTCGATAAAATAAGTATCAGCCAAGCACAGGTGTTGATGTAATTGACTTACTCCCCTCCCACAAAATTGCTGACCGTGTGCAAAAATTTGAAACTAGTATTCAGACATCATCAAGGTGTAAGCTGGTAGAATCATTAGCATGCTGGTTAAAATGGTTCATAACATTTCGTCCATCTTTATGTTCTGAGTTCAAATTCCACTGAGGCTAACCTTGCCTTTCATCCTTTCAGGGTTGATAAAATAAGTTGAGTACTGGGGTTAGTATAATCGAATTATGCCATCCCCTGTAATTGCTAGCCTTGTCCCAAAATTTGTAATTAATATTTAGATATCATTGAGGTGGCAAGCTGGTAGAATCATTAACACACCAGGCTTAGTGGCATTTCATCTGTTTTTACATATATTCTGAGTTCAAATTCCACCAAAGCCAACTTTGTCTTTCATCATTTCAGGGTCAATAAAATAAGTACCAGTTAAGAACTGGGGGGGGCAATATAATCTACTTACCCCCTCCCCTGAAATTACTGGCCTTGTGCCAAAATTTGAAACTAGTATTTTATATTCTAGTGTTGGATATATAATTCAATGAAGCAGGGGGAAAGAAAGTATTCACATGATTCACTATGATTTCTATTAAATGAGGTTAAATGCTCTCTACCAATGGCTCACACTGAACTGATTACTGTCAGTTGCTCACAGTTCTTTGTTTTATAGCAATGCGTCAGTCCACTTTTAGTCATTTGGGGATGGTCAGAATCCTTTCTCAATGTAATATTGGGGTCGTTGTCATAATCTTCAGTTTGCATCAAGCATGATCAAGAACATATCATATATCCTCTTCTATCATTATTATCATCTGCAGTCACAGTTCCACTGTTCTTTCTCAGAGTTTTACCCATGGTTTTGGAAGGCCATTCACGGCTAATCTTCCCAAGCTTCTTTCAGTTTTCATCTCCCAAATTCACTCACAAGGCTTTGGTGGGGGCCAAGACTATAGCAGAAGACACTTGCCCAAGGTGTCATGCAGTGGGGTTGAACCTGAAACCATGTAATTGGGAAGCCACACCTGCTTCTGTATCTAAACAGTCATGACATAGTTTTAAAATACTTGAAGTTTTGATACTTTTTACTTTGTCATAGACCAGCTGAACACAATCTTCTAATCCTACTCACCAGATGAATAAATTATCTGCAGTATTTGCTAAGTTAATTCTTGAGGTCTTAGTGTTAACCTTTGTTACTGCTGCTGTTAAGTATATCAGAAATAATTCTTAAATTGAACAGAAAGATCCAGCAGGTGTTCTCTAGCTTACAGAAACTGAATAGAGGAATCCAGTAGCTGTTCTTTAGCTTACACAACTTTACATATTGACCAGAGGTTCATTTAGACATGCTTAGCCTTTTCATAGATAAGCATTTTAGTTTATTATCAATGCTATTAACATTACAAAATGAAAGCTTACTTACATTAATGGTCTCCAATAAACTTGTTCGATATTGGTCACTAACTTAGGTGCAAAGCCTATAATTTTGAGGGGAGTGGTATAAGTCAATACCATTGACTGATACTTTATTTTATTGGCCCTAAAGGATTGAATGTCAAAAGTCAGTCTTGGTGGAATTTGAACTCAGAATGTAAACAACTGGAGAAATACTACTATGCAGGTCTTCTTAAAAATATTTTTCATACTTATAATATATAATGAACTTGTGTACAGTGTTCAGGTGCCATTCTGACATTTCTGGCAATTTTGGAGATTTTAGATGTTGTTGTCAGAATTTTTTTTCAGTCTCAGAAGCTCAATATATACTGTAATTTGGGTCTTTTTTTTAAAAAGATTGTTTTGTATTCATTTTTATTCTGACACTTTTGGCAACTTTGAAGATTTAAGATGAATTTTTTCAGTCTCAGAAGCTCTTTTAAATGGATTTATAAAGTGGAATAAAAGTGTTGGAGTAAATTCAAAATTAGAGACACAGTATATCAAACACTGTTTTATTGACTGTTAAATGCACAATGTATAGTTTTAAGGAAAAGCTCTTGACTGATACTTAATTTTATCGATCCTAAAGGAATGAATGCTAAAAGTTTACCTTAGTGGAATTTGAACTCAAAGCGTAAATGACTGGAGAAATACTGCAATGTGGGTCTTTTTTTTAATTTTTATTTTATATTCATTTTTATTCTGACACTTTTGGCAACTCTGGAGATTTAAGATGAATTTTTTTCAGTCTCAAAAGTTCTTTTAAATGGATTTATAATATAAATAAAAATGTTAGAGTTAATACAAAATTAGAGATACAGCATAGCAATCACTGTTTTATTGGCTGTTAAATACAATATGTAGTTTTAAGGGGAAAAAGAAAAACAAAGGTAGGAGGCGAATTTTCTTAAGTAAAGCATTTTGAAGATAGTAGAAGCAATATAACATGTTGCTAGTAGATTTCTTTCCAGTATGAATTTTTTTTTTCAAAATGCTGTTGTTAGCTTTGAGGCTTTTGCAAATTTAGTGTTCTTGCTGTCACTTCCAACATCACATTCTTTCTTGATTCAATTAACTATACCTTTCTCCAATAAATATTAGCCTGTACCAAGTCACAATAAATTAATATTAAGCAGTAGTATATTCACTGCAGTCGAAGACTTTCACCAATACGTAATATAATACAAAAAAATTTTTTAAATAAAAATTCTTTTAACTCGTGTTAACACAATATATGCTATGAAACCATTAAATAATAAGATTTTTTGATTTATAATCTATTTTAAATTTTAAAAAGTTATTTGTCATTCTATTTTAGGTTTTTATTTCTTTCCTCCCTTATTTTCTGTCACATATTTCTAGTTTCTATATTTAAATTGGAAAATGGAAAGTTTAGTGTGATGTTTTTGCTTTCTGTCTACCTCTTGATTTAATTTGGCTGATCTCTCTCTCTCTCTCTCTCTCTCTTTCTCTCTCTCTCTCTCTCTCTCTTTCTCTCTCTCTCTCTCTCTCTTTCTCTCTCTCTCTCACACACACACACACACACACACACACACACACACACCCTTTCTACTACTTAAAGGGGGAAAAAATATTTTTTCAAAACTATTTAACTTCAAGAATATACTGAATATAGAGTTTGATGTAAAATCACATCAATACTTATATACTCTTACTATGTCACTTTGTGTGTGTGTATATATATGTATGTATGTATGTATGTATGTATGTATGTATATATATATATATATATATATATATATATATATATATATATATATATATATATAAAGTGTTTTCTTCATAACTTTCAAATAATATTTTGAAAATATATTCAGACAGCAAAATATTTCAAATTTTCAAAGGAAAAACAGGCTTGGATTACCAATGATCAAAAACATGTGACTCAGAGAATTGGGAGTCTTTCAGTTATAATGTATTAAAAAAGAGAATACTTGACTCTTAAGTATAGAGTCCTGTAATTTATCACTTCTGGTGAAACAACATATCTTTTATCTTTTACTTGTTTCAGTTATTAGACTGCAGCCATGCTGGGACACTGCCTTCAAGAAGCCTGATAATTATTCTGTTGATCACTCTTGCCAAACCACTAAGTTACAGGGACATAAATACACCAGCACCAGTTATCAAGCAGTGGAGGACAAACGCATATACTAAGACACGTGTGTGTGTGTATGACAGGCTTCTTTCAGTTTCCATCTGCCAAACCCACTTACAGAGCTTTGGTTGGTCCTAGGCTACAGTAGAGGACACTTGCCGAAGGTGCCATTCAGTGGGACTGAACCCAGAGTCATGTGGTTGGGAAGCAAACTTTTTACTATACAGATGTGTGTGTGTGTGTGTACATGCTCACATGTGTGTGAGAAGTTGTCTTTTGCATGGAATCATCTAAGGGGATGAAAAAGTTAGTGGTGTTGTGTTTATACTTCTGGTGTATATTATGTCCCATAGCTCTGCACTCGTGATTATTATAAGTCCATATTATGTCAAGTTGCAGGCTTCATTTAAAGGGCCAGTTACCTGCTGTCCATGACATATAAGTAACCAGGATCACAACATTCTCTCTTAATGGGATGCCAGTCTGTTGCAGGGTTACTCATTTACAGCTTAGTGGACTGGAGCAACGTGAAATGAAGTGTTTTGCTCAAGAGTACAATGCACTGGTGGCTACTCTGGAAATCAAAACCACAATCTTGCAATCGTGAGTGCAACATTCTAACTATTAGGCCACATGTTTTCCGGAAGTAGTGGAATAATAATAATAATAATAATAATAATAATAATAATAATAATAATAATAATCTTTTCTATTCTTGGCACAAGGCCCGAAATTTTGGGGAAGGGGGGCCAGTCGATTAGATCAACCCCAGTACACAACTGGTACTTAATATATCGACCTCGAAAGGATGAAAGGCAAAGTTGACCTCGGCAGAATTTGAACTCAGAATGGTAAAGACAGATGAAATACCGCTAAGCATTTCGTCCGGCGTGCTAACGTTTCTGCCAGCTTCCCTAGTAATAATAATGATAATAATAATAGTAATAAAACAACAAAAAAACACGTATTTGCAACACAGGTAAATGTTAGCATAGGAAAGAGCATCTGGTTGTCAAATTTCTGGCACTGTCGGTTATGGTAAGGGTTCCACTTGGTCCGATAAGTGGAAGAACCTGCTTGTGGAATTAATGTACAAGTGACTGAGCACTCCACAGACATGTGTACCCTTAATGTAGTTCTCAGGGAGATTCAGCATGACACAGAATGTGACAAGGCTGGCCCTTTGAATTACAGGTACAACTCATTCTTGTCAGCTGAGTGGACTGGAGTGACATAAAATAAAGTGCCTTGCTCAAATACACAATGCACCGCCAGGTATTGAACTCATGACGTTACGATCATGAGCCTAATACCTTAACAACTTAGCCATGTGTCATCACTGTTGTAAAATACTGTCTCAAAATAAGTACCCATCCAACATATGCCAGCACAGAAGAACAGATGCAGAAGATCTTTGTGTACCTGCATGCACAAATACACTCTCACACATGCACACACATACACACACACACACACGATATCATTTCCCATGCTATCAGAACATTGCTGTTTAGCCAGTCCTTTTCATTTGATTCTAACAATAGATTTGGTTCCTCAGTTTTAAAAATCTAGTTCAATTTATTGACCTAACTTTACGACCACATCTCTTTTAACCTTTTCCTTTTTTCCTCAATCCTCATTTGGAAGAATTTTTCATGTCTGCAAATCAGCAAATGCCTGCATAAAAAAAAAAAAACAAATATGAGGAACAACTAGCTTTTCCTTGGAATCAATCTCTAACATAAAAATAAAGACATAAAAGAAATTTCTTACATTGCGCAAGATCCCTGTTGAGAAAAACTTTACCAATTTGAAGGGTTGATAATATGGATTGAATCGACCAGGAAGAAGGCAAGAAGCCAGCATTTGTGTTCACATGGTAAATGAATGTAATTAAATACTGTTACAAGTTCAATAATCTATCATTTCTTTGAAAATCTGCCTTGGGAGGATGAATTGATTATCTTCATTTGTGATCTTGGGCCACTTCCTTGATTTTAGACCAACAGAGACTGATTTTGTTTTCTTCTCCCCCCCCCCCCCCAATCTTTTCCAGGCCTTCTTAGGCCATCCAACTTTCCTCTTTCCTTCAGGTTATCGCTCTGACTTGTCTTGCTGTGCTGCTTGGCAGTCTCTTTCCATTTGAAATTTTATCCACCCAACAGATCTTGATGCTGTAGTGCAGATATTTGTTGACGAAGGTCTGTAGCTTATTCTTTATGGCTTTGGTGACCGTCCAAGTTTCTGACCTGTAAAGAAGAATGGCCTTGATACTGGAATTGAGGATGTTGAGTTTTGTTTTGAGTGAGATGGCTTTGGGGTTCCAGACGAGTCGAAGACTGTTGAAAGCATACCAGGCCTTGCCAATCCTGAATCTCACATCCTCCTCTCTTCCACCTATCTTTGAGATAATGCTGCCTAGATACACAAACAATTTGGTCTCTGGAAGAGCTTCGGTGCCAATTTGAATTGGTTCCTGCTCACAGGTGTTCAGCCTCAAAACTTCCATTTTGTTCTGGTTCACTCAGAGGTGTGTTTTCATTGCCTCTTTGGTAACTTCATGACCTTGGACTGCCTCTCCAAGTGGCTAATGTGATAGCAGTCCTATGTCATCTGCATAACAGAGATCTGCCAGTTGCTTCATGGCTGTCCATCTGATCCCAGGATTAAGTAATCAATATGTGCAATATAGAATTAAGAAGAAAAAAAAAGGAGATAAAATTAGCCAACACACATTTTTGTGCCTTAGAAGTTAAACTTATTCTCAGGGATATTGCAGATGCTGATTTAAAAAACAGTATCAGTTTTCCCTATCAGCACTCATTAATTAAGGATCTGCTGTTTTGAAAGAAAATAACATTAATGCTATGAATATATTACATGTTATCAAAACCGACCACCACATATTTATTTCAGGATTAAAGCTCAGAGTGCACTTCATTAGAATAGTTAATAATTCATACTCATCATCTTCCTTTTAACATCCACTTTTCTATGCATTTATAAGGGTTGGATGGAAATTGTTGAGGCAGATTTTCTATAGCTGGTTGCCCTTCTTGTTGCCAACCCTTGCCTTTTCCAAATAAGGTCATTTTTCCCCATGCCCAGACCTGTTTTTCATGGAAGATTGGATACCAAGGACACTGCTTACATTATGGTGGCACTCATTTATAAATATAATGCAATTTCAAGGTAAGGAGACAATAAAGCACACACACACTCACACACGTATGGGCTTCTTTCAGTTTCTGTTTACCAAATCTACTCACAAGACATTTGCCCAAGTTGCCATGCAGTGGGACTGAACCCCCAAACCATGTGGTTGAGAAGCAAACTTCCTACCACACAACCATGCTTACACAGTCTACATATACCAAGACAAACTGATCTGTTATTTTTCAATACATAAGTAGCCTCATTTATAATACTTTCTACCAAGGGACTTGCCAGGGGAATCTTACTGAATGTTCCAGCTGTCATCTACCATTATGTGTGTATTTTACTTTCCGTGGTACCTTGCTTCTGCTGTTATCTTCTGTTGAAATCTTTCTCCTTGTTTTACACTTAAATATAACCAAGTGTCTTAAATGACTGTGGAGGAAATGGAAATTTATGCTTACCTAACAGGCGTCTGAGAGAAATACAAAATCATCTTGGTTCTAGAATGAAGTTATGAAGGCACGTGGCTCAGTGATTAGAGCATCAGGCTCATAATCATGAAGTAGTGAGTTTGATTCCTGGACCAGGTTGTGTGTTGTGTTCTTGAGCAAGACACTTTATTTCATGTTGCTCCAGTTCACTCAGTTGTAGAAATGAGTTGCCATGTCACTGATACCAAGCTGTATTGGCCTTTGCCTTTCCCTTGGTTAACACTAATGGTGTGGAGAGAGGAGGCTGGTATGCATGGGCGATTGCTGATCTTCCACAAACAACCTTGCCCAGACTTGTACCTCAGTGGGTAACTTTCTAGGTGCAATCCCATGGTCATTCATGACCGGAGTGGGTCTTTACCCAGAATGAAGTTACATATGCTTTTCATTTAACCTAAAGGCCAACAATTCTTAAGATTCCATCAACAGGTTCAGTTCCCTGATGAGGTCACTCAGTTCAAGTTGGTTAAATCATTGAAAAGGAAATCAATGTTACATTCTCCATCATTAGACATTACTAATTCAGCATCCTCATTTAGGAGCTCTGGTACATGTTTGAAAGATGAAATGGATGTCTCACTTGAATGCAAAATAGTCCTTCTTGTTGGTTTGAAGGCTAGCTATGTTCTCTTGCTCTGTGTGAGTTTTCTGCAGTTTCTGTCTACTGAATCTACTCAGAAAACTTTGGTTGGCTCAAGGCTATAGAAGACCCATTACCAATGTGCACAGTGGGACTGAACTTGGAACTATGTGGTGGGAAGCAAGCTTTTCACCACACAAACACATCTGTGCCTATACATATCTATATTTTGTTTCTGTAATAAATTATGTCTATAATTTTGTTCTATATTTTATCTGCCACTTGTCCTACAAATAATGAAAATGCTATAAATTTAATGGATTATACCTACAAAGATCATAGCAGCATAACGTTAGATGGAAAATTCACTCAACATATTCCCACCTGTATTTTTGTTTTTATGTCATATAAATATGGCCTGATTCTCCATAAGTTCTGATGAAAAGTGTTCCAGCTGGTTTGATCAATGGAACAGCCTGCTTGTGAAATTAGTGTGCAAGTGGCTGAGCACCCCACAGACTCACGTACACCTAAGGTAGTTCTCAGGGAGATTCAGAATGTGCATGTCCAGTAAGTTCACTGTCATCAATTCACCACAGGGAAAGTTCACCATCATCAATTCACTGCAAGGACAAATCACTGTCATCAATTCCCTGCAGGAAAGTTCGCCGTCGTTAATTCATTGCAGGGAAAGTTCACTGTTGTCAATTCACCGCAGGGAAAGTTTGCCGTCTTTAATTCACCACAGGGAATTTTGTAAGGAATGTTCACTGTGAGGAAAGTTTACGGAGAGATAAGTTCACAGTAAAAGAATAATAAAAACCAACTTATTTTCGAACTCTAATGTGTCTAATCAATGGATAGGAAACTTTCTTTGCAGTTGCAATGTTGTTATCAATCTGAATACGCTTGATACACATTCAAACTGGGGAACAAGCTACTCACTACATTTTGTCTTGGAGAAGCTTGTTTGTTGACAAATGGTGTGTATACTCCTAAATCAGCTCACAGCACCATCTACCTAGATTGTGAGATGCTAGCATTTTGGAGTAGTTATCTCCTCATCGGTCACAGACACTAGGCAGCCAATGCTACAAGCTGAATTGAGAGATTACCTCTCTTATGCTTTTCCAGTCACTGTACAATGACTGGTAGCACTATACAGCAGCTCATCAGGAGTAAATTATGGAGGAGGAGGAGTGCTAAGCAGTGATAAGTGCAGCGCTCCCCCTCCCTCTGTAATTTTCTTCACATAATTTTCTTTACAGTGATGGCAATGAACTCTCCAGTAATCCAGAATGTGACAAGGCTGGACCCGTTTCAATTACTGGTACTACTCATTTTTGCCAGATGAGTTGACTGGAGCAACGTGAAATAAAATCTCTTGCTCAAGGACATGACATGCTGCCAGGAATCGAACTCATGTGTTTATGATTGTGAGCTGAGTACCTTAACCACTAAGCCATGTACCTTATAAAATATAGGTATGACTTAAAACTGCATCCAGTAGTGGTGGCCCTGGTTTGGGAGTTGCAGTGTTTTGAGACATGTGGAACTACCATTGTTGTCCCTAGGTCCACTCTCACCCGGAGTAGTAGTGCCTGTCAGGATACCAGCTGTGGGTTAATTAGCATATAAGTAGAAGCCTACTGTGAATATGAGAATAGACAGGCATACTCTGAGACGTTCAGCTATCGATATGACTTATTGGGTCCAAGTGAGTAAGTCACCCAATCTGATGATAATGATGGTACATACACCATAGTGGCACTGGGTTGGCTGGCACCCACAACTAAACCACATCCAAACTGTTTTGTTTTCATCTATTTTTATTCATTTTTCTGTCTGTTTTTCTATGCCTGTGTGGGTTAGACGAATACATTATTGAGGAATTGTTTTATACCCAGATGCCTTACCTGTTGCCAACTCTTACCTGTTTTTCAAGTAAGGGGTCTCTTATTTCAAATATCAATAAAGACATAAAGTTCAGTAATGATTGATTAATGAGAGAATTAAAATTAATTTACACTAGTCTATTAATATTTTTGGGTATATGAAGACATTCAACTGAAATTTGTCTTCCAAACATTTTCTTAATTAAATTCTATTAATTTATAAATCACAGAGAATAAAGAAATAATAATGAATGTAAACACAAAGTACAAATAATTTACTTTAAATTAAATATCTTAATTATTTTAAAATAAATATTTGTCTGCACAGCTTCAGAAAACAATAATACATCCAAAACAAAGCAAGCGACATAACTATAATATCTTAAAATTCAAACTTTAAATTGAATGGTTGATGTCTGTTTATGAAAAATCTTTATTGAAAACATTGATAATATTAATCAATATGTAATGTAAAGTGTTGTCATCATTTTGATACCAGCCCACCCCACCCAAAACTTTTCTTGGTATCTATGATACAAGCTTTCAGTTTTAAAGTGATCAAAATTTCATGTTGATTTATGTTCCACACACCACTATGATAATAATAATAATAATGATAATAATAATTAATTATCTTTTCTACTATAGGCACAAGGCCTGAAATTTGGGGTGGGGAGGGGGCTAGTTGATAACATCGACCCCAGTGTGTAGCTTATACTTATTTCATCGACCCTAAAAGGATGAAAGGTAAAGTTGACCTCAGCAGAATTTGAACTCAGAATGTAAAGATGGATGAAATGTTGCTAAGCATTTTGCCCCCCCCCCCCGCCCCATGCTAACGATTCTGCCAGCTTGCCACCTTTAATAATAATAATAAAGTTTACACCAAGCCTGGCTGTATGGTCAGTCCCGCTGCATGACACCTTCAGCTTCTACTATAGTCTTCTACTATAGCCTCAGGCTGATCAAGCTCTTGTGAATGAATTTGGAAGATGGAAACTGAAAGAAGCCCATCATATATATATATATATATATATATATATATATATATATATATATTTAACATATTTGAGTTAATGGCGATGTGGTAATTGCTTACATATCCAATCCAATCACCCTTCTTACACCTGGATCTCTTTCCCATTGTGTGCACAAATGGGCAACAAAACTCTGCAGGAATCACTGTTTAAAGCTTGCTGCACTCTTTTTCTGCAATTCCTGCTGCCATTGGCAAAACACACAAAAAACACAAGATAAAAATGTAATGTAGTATAAAAAAAAAAGGAACTGAAGAAATTTCTGTATAGAACAGGAATTGAACCTTTTACCCTCTTCTTTGGAGTCAAGGCTAGACTAGTTGTCCTGATTATCTAGATTTCCACTAAATTTTTTGATAGGAAGATCTTCTTTCTTGTTTCCTTAGATATTGCTCTAAAGTCTCCCTCTTTGCTCTCCTTCTCAAGTTCTGTTTGTCTCCTTGCCCTCCTTTCCAGGTTCTGTTTGTTTCATTACTCTCCTTCCTACTTTGTTTTCCTTTCAACTCTATCTTCTCCCTCTCCTTAAAACTGTATTCATCTTTGACACTTTCATTGTCTCCTTTTTTCTTCATCCTCCCCTTTTCTCATTTTTGTCTCAGTCTTTCCTCCATAGCTCCTCTCTCCCTCCACCTTTCTCCCTCTCCCTCACTTTCTGTCTTCTCTCTCCCTCCCTCTCTCTCTTTTTGTCTCTCTCCACCCCCTCTTTCTCTCAGCACCATGTCTCTTTCTAAATATTTCTTACCTCTACCTTTCCTTATTATCGCCTCTCATCTTTCCTTCTAACTTTTCTCTTAATTTTCTCTTTCTTTTCCATTTCCTTCTCCCATCTCATTAATTTTCTCTCTCATTCTTCTCCCTTCTCCCTTCATTCTTATTTCCCCCCTCATTCACTTGATTTATTTTCCCAATTCTCATCCCTCACTTCCCCAACCCCACTTCCCCACCCCCACCTTTCCCTCTATGTTTCTTCATTTTTCACCATTGCCCTCATTCACACCTACTTTCCCTCTCATTCTCTTATTTGTGGCTCCCTTCATCCCCTCCTGCCTTCCCTCTCACCCTTATCCTTCCTTATTCCACTGACATAATGTTTTCTCATTGTACTAACAAGATGAAACCTATCGGCTGAACACACTTTTCTCCCTCCCTCTTTCACACTATAAATCAATGAATGTTATTGATCACTGACTATTTAGGATATAAAGTTCCTGAAACTTACACTCGTGCATGCATGCAGATGCATAAGCGCATGCACACACATTCACATACACATTCTGTATCACACACACACACATACTGTCACACATATGCACACTTACCCTTCTACACCTATATCCATATCTTCAGCTACACACACATATGCACACACATACAATGTATACACACAAGCATGCCTATCCATCTACACATGTACCCATGTCTCCTCCACACACACATATTGACACATGTACAGACACTCATATAAATGCACACATACTGACACGTATATAGACACACACATACAGACACACACACTGACATACAAATACTGCATATAGACATGGATACACACACACATACACTGCACCAAATCACTGTCTTCTGTATGAATTGATATTTATTCTTCTTTAACAAACAATAATTTTCAACTTGAAATATGTTGGAAGAAAATTTATAAATATAGTAAAGAAAATGCATTATTTTATACTATTTTGAAGCATAACACATACCAAATTCAACATGACAGAGTGATTAAGCAGTTTGTTCTCCAAAACAAAGCCCCATGTTCAATCCCATTGCATAGTGTCTTTTGCAATAACTTCAGATTGATTCAAGCCTTGTGAGTGAAACTGATTAGATGGAAACTATGTAGAAGCCCATTGGATAGTTAGTACCAATAATTCAAAATGATCGACTCTTTGAATAACTGTGTCAGAAGAAAGTAATTCAACAACGCGGGTTGATGAACCGTAAGACGTGTGGCCAGAACCTCCTGGAAAATAACCATAGCGAGGGACATTCCACAGTTGAATTAGAACAGTCACAAACAGTGAAAGAAGACATGCACCCAACACCAGAGCTGAAGACACCTCCGAAAGGAGGGGCCCCGCCATGTCAAAACGGTAGAGGAGTAGGGGCCGAAACCGGACGTGGTTCCTCCTGATGATGTCTTCAGCTAACTGGATCTTATAAAGGAGCTCTTGTGGTAGCAGACCACGAAGCATGGTTGAATTTCCTTCCTGTTTAAACCATGCCAAAGCAGACTTTGCCAGTGCTGGTGCCACATAAAAGCATTCTGTAAAGTGGTTGGCATTAGGAAGGTCATCCATCTGTAAAATAACATACCAAAATAGACCATACCATTGCTGGTGCCACATGAAAAGTACTCAGTAAAGTGGTTAGCATTAGGAAGAGTCTCCAACCATAATGACCATACCAAAACTGACCTTGTCGGTGCTGGTGCCATGTAAAAAGCACTCAGCCCAGTCTGTAAGGTGCTTGGTGTTAGGAAGGGCATCCAACCATAAAAACCATACCAAAGCAGATCTTGCCAGCACTGGTGCCACATGAAAAGGACCCAATTCACTCTGTAAAATGGTTGGTGTTAGGAAGGGCATCCAACTGCAAAACTTCATGTCAAAACAGACAGTGGTGCTTGGTGCCGTCCTTTGGCTTGCCAGCTCCTGTTAAGCTGTCCAACTGATGTCAGCATGGAAAGCAAATGTTAAATGATAATGATGATGATGATGATGATGTACATGCATCTTAGCAATATTTCAACCACTAGTATGCAAATTCAATGAGTAAGTAATCCGATTGATTCAATAACCGGGAAATATTTAGACACCAATTCAGCAGTGCTTAATTCAAGAACATAAGCTTAGCATTCAGATTACTGTCAAATGTAATGTTTATTTATTCACATTATTTTGAATTTATCATGCATTATCTTATAGCTTCAAGATTGTTTTATTTTTAGAATGACATTGTTAGATAGGTGTGAGGGGCTTGATCCAGTCAGTTTGAACATAAAGCAAGTAGAATATTTGGGTTGGATATGGCCGGTTTAAATGCTAAATTATTAAATCTTATGGAAGGCTCAACTTTACAGATAGGATCTTGAATGATTTTTATGAGATATTTTTTTGGAGAAAACATGCATCCTATATACCATCAAATTAACTTTTGATACTAGGTTGCAGCTGAGTGGGTAAGTTAATGGCATACAAGCAACTAAAGAGTGGGCTTAGACTGTTAATATCCTTTGACCCATATTGTACTGTCCCCATATTCAAGACTGTCTGTGTTACTTGCTTTTTAAAAGCCTTGTACCAAAATTTGAAATCAATATTACACATCCAGGGAAAAATGTTTGCCTCTTTCATTCCAGACATTGCCCATCTTCGCATTCAGTGTCCATGTTTCACACTAACATTCAGCATTGCACTTTGAATATACACATCATGCTGTCTGCCCTTCATTTGCAGAGAGAATTCCTCTGTCACCAATAGAAACTGTTCTTACTCTGGTGACTACACTTTCAGAACAACCATCCTAACAACTGATTATGTCACCTAGGCAACATAAGCTATCGACTATTTCTATGGATTCCTCTGAGCATCTGAAAAAATTTATTTCACTGGAGCTCTCAATGATAATTCTTCGTACCTGTTACAATATTTTCCTTCTGTTAAGTCTGTCTGCAATCCCACTACATCCCTTGTACTTGTGTACACATTAGATATGATGGCAAACATGGTTACTTTCCAGATGACAGATTCTTGTGTTCTTTTCTGTGGAGCCTTTTGTTTTAGATTACACTGTGTAACAATAAAATTTCTTTTTTTTTGTCTTTGCTCAGTAAGTGTAATTACCTCTGCCAAGGAAGGAGGTTATGTTTTCATCAGCGTTGGTTTGTCCGTCTGTGTGCAAAATAACTCAAAAAGTTGTGAACAGTATTTGATGAAACTTGCAGGAATAGTTGGTAATTACACAAGGAACAGATGATGAAATTTTGGTAGTGATCTGGGAATTTTTATGGATTCTTGAAAGATTTTTCATTTGTTATATTTCCTTTACATGAAGTATTACGTTACGTTCTTTGATTATCTCCCTTGAAAACAAACACGTTCATCGTTTCCACGTAACCTATGGTGGCGTTGCTGTTTCCAAAGTTTATTTTCGTTTCTCTATTAGTAATTTTACTCGCGTATCTATCTTACAATGAACTGCTTGGTGGAGGTCTGCGGAGGATGACATGACAAGCCTTAACTATTGGGATTGACTCAAAAAGCTCAGGCTTTGCTCCCTCCACCATTGCTGTGAGCTCTATATCATCTGTATGATGTGGAAAATATTCCATCAACATTGCCCATCTTTAAAATTCATCTGAGGCTTGGCCCCCGTGCCATCCGTCTACTACAGAAATGTTTGTGTTGTATCACAACACTATGACAGAACTATTTCACCTCAATTGGCCCTGCTCTCTTCAACATCGTGCCAGACACACATAAAAGAGGAAATACCAGATAAACCACCCACACCCAGACATGTCTCTGAAAGCAACAACCCTCTGCTTGAATGGGCTACGGTTCCCCAGAGCTGACTGTGTATCTCTTCCAGGCCTGAGTCAACTTCAGCTGAAACTTATCTAAGTAATCTAATCTATGCTGTAACCTTTTAATCAAAGCATAACAACATGGGTAGAGGCTGATATCTTAACATTTCTAATGGTCTTAAGTATAAAAGAAAATTATTAAAGATTTATATAGAACTACATTCAGAGTATGTCTATAAGCTATTGTGTTTAGACCTGGTTTCTATCCTTAAACTGTTCCATTTTGTAGATGAAATTTTTTTTTTTTTTTTAATAAAGCACTCAGAAATTAGAAAAATCAAAAATCTGCAACAATCTCAGTCCCAAGAGTATCAGATAATGGGTTTATTTTCAACTGTGTAAAGAAACTGATTGTGTTGATCGTAGGTTTGATGGTGATTGTGGTGAAAGCAGATACAGTGTTGATGATGATGATGGTCGAGATAAGTATGGGAGGAGGATAAAATAGTATCGGTGGTTATAATGGTGACAAGAGTGGTGTATTATAACTGCTTCAGATGATTCCTGTTTTTAAAGTTTTTTTTTTTTTTTCAATCATATGGCTGTGTTATTTTTTTTTACCTCCACCAAGGAGGTTATGTTTTTGCTGGCGTTGGTTTGGAAAATCGGGTGATTTTCAGCATGCGTGTATATGGGTGGAAATGAGCTGCTTGGTGGAGGTCTGCGCTCTCCGAGTGCTTTTCTAGTTTCCTATCTGTTTCTATCTAGAAATCAAAGGAAATGACTACTATTCCCTTCAAACTTTACTTTACTGACTTGGACCTCAATATTTTGAAACTGACCTATATTCCATTACATTTCAGACAGATTCAGTGCTTAGTTGTTGAAGCAGAATTTTCTAGAAGTTTAGAGAATTTCTAGAATGTTCTGGTAACTTAGATGACAGTATAAATACAAGGATCATAAGCTCAACAATGTAGTTTACTTCTTGTTGTCCAAATGGAAACACATTTGAGCAAAGTAAAGTTTAAAGGAAATATTGGCCATTGTTCAAATTTTCTAGGGGTAAGCAAAAAAACAGATGCTACCCAAGGACAAAAATTATGTTACTCAGTGTTATTTTTATAATACTAATGTGCTTCCATACATTCCAAAATGTGTGTAAATATGTATCTTCTCTATAGCAAGGAACCTGCTCTGTCTTATTGATAACCTAAAGTACCTCTTTCCATGGTTTATAGTTTTTGCAAGCTGCATGGCAACCTAACTATTGCTGAAGGCATAATAAAGGTACCCAGTACATACTGTGCAGTGGTTGGTGTTAGGAAGGATGTCCAGGTATAGAAACTATTCCAAAGAGACACTGGAGCACTATGTAGTCCTAGAGCCAATCAGATCCTGTCAAATCATCCAACCCATGCCAACATTAGCATTTAAACCAGCTGTATCTGGCCAAAATATTCTCCCTGCTTTGTGTTCAAACTGACCAGATCTGGCCTCTTACAGCAACCCTACAATATCATTCTAAAAATTAACAGTTACCTCATATATATTTCAAAGCTACAAGATGATGCATGATTAATTCAAAACAATGTGAATAAATAAGGTTTACTTTTGACAGAATAATGTGAATAATAAAGGGTCAAAGAATTTAAAACTGGCCATATCTGGTCAAAATATTCTTCCAACTTTTCCTGTTCAAACTGGCCAGATCCTGCCTCTTGCACTTATGCTACAGTGTCATTCTAAAAATTAAACAATCACATCATTGAAAACTCAAAGCTACAAAATAATTGCATGATTAATTCAAAACAATGTGAATAAATGAGCATTAATTGTGATAGAATAAGGTGAAAGTGAAAGAGTTAAATGTTGATTGTGATATTCATGTATGTGTTGTATGTATTCACTCATTCACTTTATTTGTGGTGTAATGCTAGCAATTAAAAATATTGGAAAATAACAAGAAAACAAAGAACAGACTCCACATGTTTTCCGTGATCTGTGTAAGCTGTTTTCCTTTAAAAACATGATGTAGCAACTAACATTGATCCTGGTTCTAATATTTTAATACTCCTAGTTTTTAACCTTTCATTGACTTCTGTGTCTATTACAAGCATAAGGTGAGCTTCTTGTTAAAACAAAATCAATAAAGAAAATTTCATGTTCTGTTTAGGTGTTAAAACTGCATCAATAGTTTCAAAATGTTTTGGGTCGTTGCCATCTTTCTGTTTTTATGAACTCATTTGAGACTATCTTCTATTCTCTCTTGCTATAAAATGTAATAGAGAATTGTTGCTTGCATGGCACTTTTAGAAATATTTACATAATATCATTTATATTATTGTTGATTTATTTTGTGATTTATTGAATTTCTAATTGCAACATTTCAGTTAAATTTTAATAAAATTAATGTATCTGATTCAATGGTATTAGGAAGTCTAATATTAGTGAATCAGTTTTTCGTCACATGCTAACAAGCTTCATGACCATGTGGTTTTGGAGGTCACTTCCACTTTACAGCACCTTGGACAATTGTCTTCACTTACACGCCTGGGCTATAGTCCCTTTAATCTCTATATGCCTTGTGAGTAAATCTGGTTGATGGAAACTGTGTGGAAACCCAGTGTGTGTGTGTGTGTGTGTGTATGCAGGCATGGCTATGCAGTAAGTTTACTTCCCAACCATCTGGTTTTGGGTTCAGCCTCACTATTCTGCACCTTGGGCAAATGTTTTCTATTCTAGTCCCAGGGTGACCAAAGCCTTACGAGCAAATTTGGTAGATGGAACCTAAAAGAAGCCCATCATGTGTCTGTGTGTATATATATATATATATATATATATATATATATATATATATATATATAATGGGCTTCTTTCAATTTCCATCTACCAGATGTATATGTGTGTGTTTGTGTTTGTCCCCGCCTACCACCACTTGACAACAAGTATAGTATATCCTCGTGTATGATTCATATTACAATTTTGGAGCCTAAATTGTCTTAAAAGCTCACGGTACCATCTATTACACAACTGCTACATGTGTAGATAATCTACTGATAATCAAATGCTGTTGTGGATTGACTGTGGAGTCTTTTAGCCTCCATCCATTTTCACGCCATTGTTGTGCTGGCCACTTTCCATGCCATACTACCCTTGACAAAATCATGAAGCATGGCCTAGGTGTTGTAGGCTTCCCTTCCTAGCTCAAACCAGCAGGGCTAGGCCGAGGGGATGGTAAAAGGCCTGATGGTATGACAATTTTCCCATTCTGTGGTGATAGGCCCCTCAATGGCAATTTGATGTATTCAGCTACCAGCCCAGGCACCACTGCCTATCAGGCTCAGAAAAGCAAACTGTCAAAGTATCAGTCACTTTCTGACAGGTTCATGGTTGAGCTTGTGGCTTACTCGGCCCCTGGAATCATATCCCTGTTCGCTGCTATTGGGGCAGAGATGGCTATCTGCCAGTCTGAGCCCTGTGAGTCATAGTGGCTGTTCCAGTGCATCTCCCATGACATCCTCCAGGGCAGCACCTTTTCCAGTTTGTCTGCTGTGACCATAAGATGGTCTGAATTACAGGTAATCAAGAGAATGTAAGAATTTCACAGCTTACAACCTGTAGTTGGTCAATCAACAGTTATTATCCCAATCATATCTATCAATGTACATAAGATATAAGACACTGGAGCAAGGTTAACTAAGATTTTACTGGCTTGAGACAGGCCATGTTCCCTTGAACTATATTCTATCACAAACAGGTTGTATGGAATCACCTTTATGCTCTTGTGGAATTTTATCATAAAACCTTATAGCATTATTTGTTCCAATGCAAACACAACCAATGTGAGAAAGAAAGGTGACATCTTTAAAAAGTTCCTAAAAAGGCCACCAAGGCTGGTGTTGTAATTTATTCTCAGAGATCTCTATCATATCTAAGAATTGTGCTGGTCAGAGAGGGCTTGTATAGCCATATTTGCCATCTCTGATGAGTTCAATTATTAGATAGTCTGATTACCTAACATCCTGTCTGAAACTGATTGATAAGACAGTCTCTAATAGATCTATAATATAGTTTAATTATCCACTTTTTCATGTTTGCATGAGTTGGATGGAATTTGTTGTAAATATTTCAACAGCTGAATGCTCTTCTGTTGCTAACCCTCACCTGTTTCTAACTAAACATTTCTTCATGACTAGACATGTTTCCATGAAGGATTGAAAACAAGGATAATACTTTCATGATAGTGACATTCACTCACAACTATTACATAACGTCATGGTAAAGAGACACTAACTCTCTCTCTCACACACACACACACACACACACACACACACACACACACTGTGCAACAAGCTTCTTTCAGTTTCTGCTTACCAAATCCATCCATAAGGCTTTGGCCGACCTGGGGCTATAGTAGAACACACTTTCCTAAGGGACTGAACCTGAAACCATGTGGACTTGTTACAGATAAGATCTTACAATTCATAGAAGCTACAACATGATTGAACAACAAAAACAACATTGAACTTCTTTATCTGAACTTTTTCTCCCTTATTTTCTTTTTCTAGTTTTTGTGGTTTTGTATTAGTTCATCCTTGTACGTAAGATATATATATATATATATATATATATATATATATATATATATATATACACACACACACACACACACACACACACACACACACATCAATAATAATAATAATAGTAATAAGAAGGATTATGAAAATAATAATAATAATAAGGATTATTGTGAAGTAGCATAGCATTACCTTTAATTCTTTTTATATATGCAGCTTTACATCGACCTACACATGTTTCAACTGCACCGATTAGTAACTGTTGCAATTGCAACCCTACTATAATACCAGTGCAGTTTTTTCAGGGTTTTTACTTTAATATCCTTCAATATAACTGTTTAAAGTTTTTTGTTTACCTACTCTGCATTGTATGATGTAGAGTTGGTCATTAATTTAGATGCAAACTATCTTCGTGTGTGTATATATATATATATATATATATTGTGTCATCCCATAAATAATGCAGTTTTTGGGACTTCTATTTTTCAAAATTAAGATAAATGAAGTTCTGTTTGAATCTAAAATATACTATCCTTCATTTTCTACAATGCTCTTCCATCTATCTGGTAGACTTGGAAGACCCCTCTTCCAAAATTCACTCGTCTGTGATGAAAAATACTCCTCCAGTACTGTTCTGACCTCGTCTACAGAATTCATACTTTTTCCATCCAAATGATTTTGAAGACTGCAGAATAAATGATAATCAGATGGGACAATATCTGACGAATATGGTGGGTGGGGTATTGTTTCCCATTCAAACTGCTCCAACTTTTGGAATGACATCCTCACTGTATGTGGCTGAGCATTATCCTGATGGAAGAATATCTTTCGTCTTGAAACCAAAGATGGTTGTTCTTCTTCTAGCGCTGACTTAAGCTGCTCACAGTAGATTTCCTTTGTTATTGCTTGGTTTGGGTTTAAAAGTTCAAAGTCAACTAAACATTTCATATCCCACCAAACAGATAACAACACTTTATGTGGGTGAAGACCTTCTTTAGCCTGGGGTGCTGGTGTTTCTCCTTTCTTTACCCCCTGTCTTTGGTGCTTGACATTTTTATAGAGAACCCATTTAAAATCAAACTGCGCTTTTATCTTGACCCCTCCAACTTTTAGTTCATTTAATTGAAAAAAGCCGCATCATTTATGAGATGACCCAATATATATATCTTTTTATATATGAGATATATATATATATATATATATAAGCTTATTTTATGATGTGAAATCATTAATCTCTCTCTATCTCTCTCTATCTCTATCTCTCTCTCTCTCTCTCTCTCTCTCCTTTCCCTCTCTCTCTCTCCTTTCCCTCTCTCTCTCTCTCTCTCCTTTCCTTTTCCCTTTCTGCCGAAGAGCATAGGCTTGAAATGTCAATGACTTTTCCATTTTCCTGAGCATCAAACTAATATACTTTGTTTATTGTTCCCTTGTCTGTCCCTGTCTATTATTTTTTGTACATTTGAACCATGTATATATATATTTAATGGTTGGTGTAGTTCTCTGGCATGCCAGCTTCTGTCAGACTGTTCAAGTCATGCCAGCATGGAAAATGGATGTTAAATGATGATATTGATAAAAGGTTTATTAGATACCTTCCTCAGTATGTCATAGCTTACCACCTTTGCATGCATGTTTAAATTGATTGAATAGATAAATAATAAAATACTATCATCTATTAGCTTTTAATATTTCATTTTATATAAAATATTGATATATAATGAAAAAAAGAAAATCAATAAAAAAATAATGGTTTCTGAATAATCTAAAATATTACAAAGACTTATTACATTGTCTTTTTTTTTTCTTTTCATAAATGGGGTGGGGGTGGTAAACTTTATAACCTGATACCTTTTATTATACATACGCTTAATTGTAATATTGATTTTGATAAAAATAAATGAGTGTTATACCTGAAGATTTAGCCTAGTTTACTATTCTGAGTTAATTGAGGGAGCTTCTGAATGGTTGCTCATTTTGCTAGAGAAAGCAGCCAAATCTCATGTTATATGGTTGTTTTTTTTTTAAAATTGTCACATTGCATTAGTTCATCTTAGTTGCACTTTGTTTGCGGAAAAGACTGCAATACCTTTGGTCATGTGTTTGTTTAATAATCAGGGCTGACTTTAAGCTAAGTAACAACTACTTCTACACCTTCTACTTACAAATATACATACTCTGTATATTTTCTGCTTTCTATATATATAAACATAAAACTGCTTGGGTTTGATATACAAAATATATGTACATGTAAATAAAGAGAAAGCAAAAACTGGAAATTTTCAGACAATGAATACTCAAGTACAAAAATATATGGATATTTATATATTAACAGAACAAATTTACACATACATGTAACACCATATATTCTTCCCTTTAATTTCTTGTGTCTTTGTACCCAGTGTAAGTTTGCTCTATTGATATATAAATTTTCAGTCTTTACTTTCTTTACATGGATATATATTTTGCATATCAAACCCAAACAGTTTTATTTGTTTATTTGCATTATTGTCTCCATATCTGCTCACCTGGATTCCTCTTATAGCAACTCTTTACTCCATGGACTTGGTCCTCAGTAAAGGTTTCAGAGTGTAAATCGAAATCATTTGAGTGCTATTAAGTGTTTTCTGTATTGAGAATCTCTGGATCTCATCTGTTGACTCTAACTTATGCATATATACTTTATATAGAAATAGAAAGTTTTTGGTTACAGTTTTATATATTTGAAAAACTGAATAGGAATGGCTTCTTTGATAATTTTTCTACTTTAATAATTAGATGTTTATAAATCATTATGTGGTTATATATCCATTATAACCAATATTACCAATTAGTTTCACACTAGGAGTTCACTAGAGTGTTAGGTAATAGCCCGATTATGTAACCCTGCACTCTTCAGAGATGGCAATTATAGAATGAAATAAGATTGACTGTAATGGATATACATACATACATTTATATACATACATTTATACATACATTTATATGTATGTATGTATATGTATGTATATGTGTATATATAATTTACATCTGCAATACTGAGATGGAAAATTAATTGTATTTCAGACACACACTCTACACACCATCATTATGTCCTTCACACCTCCTTGCTTACCAAAAGCCTTGTTTCATTTCCTTTCATTTCACTGCATTGATATCCAACTTGCTTTGTATTTCTCACCTGTAGGTGAATTCCTGTGACATCACCCAAGAGAATGGAAAAACTAATATTTCTTTTGACATTCAAAAGGAGAAACTTCAGCAATCATTTAAACAGTTGGCAGAGCTGGAACAAAATAACAAAGAGCTCCAATCAGAGATTTCCCTCCTTAAGGACTCTTCGAAGACCGAACAACTGGTGAGTCTTTAAAGCTTGCTCTCGGAGTTATCTTGCGATGTGACGCAACAGGAGAGTGAAACTGGTTGGCCAGGGATAAATAAGTATGGCCTGACAGAATTTAAAAAAGGCCACTTAAAAAAAAAAAGACGAGTAGGCACAAGCCTGGCTGTGTGATAAGAAGTTTGCTTCTCAACCACATGGTTCTGGGTTCAGTCCCACTGGATAGCACCTTGGGCAAATGTCTTGGTCCTGTCAAACCATTGTGAGTGGATTTGGTAAACAGAAGCTTGTTTATTGTATATATATTGTGTGTGTGTGTGTGTGTGTGTGTATATATATATATATATATATATATATATATACCTCTGTGTGTATGTCTGTGTCTGTTTGTCCCCCACTGCCACTTGACAACTGGTGTTGGTCTGTTTACATCCCCATAACTTAGCAGTTTGGCAAAAAGACCAATAGAATAAGCACCAGGCTTTTAAACAAAAATTAGTAATGAGGTCAATTCACTTGACTAAAATGCTTCAAGCTGGTGCCCTAGCATGGCCACAGCCTAATGACTGAAACAAGTAAAAGATAAAGGATGAGTGAGGGAAGCAGTTACACCTTTCATATGAAATGTTGATTTACATTAAGTTGATTTACATTACAGTTGTTTATGACTCAGCTATTGGTTTTGAAGGTTCTTGGCTTTGAGGCTGTTATGCGGTAGGGTTTTCACCTAATGATAGTGTCATATTGCCTTTTAGAGCAATAAAAAAAATTAAAAAAACAAGGAAAACAAAAAAAGAGAATCTGTTAAAAGACCAAGTTTCTCCTGTTTTATCTAATGAAGTACATTTGAAATAATTGAAGAGCCATGTAAGGCTGGCTGTAACAGATAGAGATTGGTTAATCATGAAGTAGGCAAATACCACTTTAACAGGGCATATTGCTTTTTACTTCACCTTTTGCATATTTTTTAATTTATGTAAATGGGGGTTCGCATATTGCACTGCATGGAGCATTTTCACAGCTTATTTTTGTGGTCCTATTTTGTTGTTGGTTGTACTTTTATTTTCCTTTGAACTGTTTTTTTGTTTTTAATGTTTTTTATAAATTGGCATCTTGTTGCACATAACACTGCTTCTTTTCTTAACCACAAGCTTTATGCTTTGAAGTGAACTAAATTAAAACCTTCCATCAAAATTTCATGTCAGTTTATATCCCAAACAGCAGTTTGATAATGACACCATTGTTTTACTTTAACCCTTTCACTGCAAAATTAAATTTCATGGGTATTCCAATGATGATGTTAAATATCTACCAAAAATAGAACTGATATTTTCTGCAACTCCTGATGCCTCAATAAACTTGACTTATCTGAAAATAGTTCCCTCAACGAAAGATAGATTGATATATAAAAAACTGCTTTCTGCTGTTAAAGATATTAAAATTTTGAGAGGATAAATCTGCTTTCTGTGTAAAAGGGTTAAATTCTTTATTACTTTCATTTTTACTTGAAGCAAAAGTAGTGTATTTGATGCAAATGTGGTAACAAAAGGGTTAAAGCCAGTATATCTCATCAGAAAATAGATTCTTCAACAAAAGATAGATTGGTGTATAAAACTACTTTCTGCAGTTAAAGATAATATAATCTGGAGTGGAGATATCTGCTTTCTGTGTAAAAGGGTTAAATTCTTTATTACTTCCAAATTTAATTGAAACAAAAGCAGTGTGTTCAACAGAAATATGGTAGCAAAAGACTTAATGCTCACTTTATTCATGTTCTTCCGGTTTCACATAACAAAACTTTACCTTAATATTTCACTCATCTCTTTAAACCTTTTGTACATTTGAAATAAATGTATTGTTTGAATTTTCCCTGAATCACATATTTTAAACATTTTTGGTCACATGTTTTTGAAGAAAAAATTTGAGTTTGTGTTATGAAGGATATAATAGCTACAAAATACTTTTTCTCCCTTGTGCAATCATTTTTAAATGAGGATCTTTTTGTAAGAGAAGTGATTTAGTGACTGAATTTAATGTCAATGCAATTACTGGTATTTATTTTTTCCACCGGGGAAAATCATTATTAAAAGATAATGCCACTATGATATAAAAGTCAGAACCTTCAGGCGTAGTTGTGTGGTACAAAGTTTACTTCCCAGCCAGATAGTTTCAGGTTCAGTCCCACTACATGGCACTTTGGGCAAGTGTCTTTTACTACAGCCCCAGGCCAACCAAAGCCTTGTGTGTGGATTTGATAGACAGGTACTAAAAGAAGCCCACTGTGTGTGTGTGTCTGTTTGTATTTGTGTATATTCCCATAACTTAGCAGTTTGGCAAAAGAGAATGACAGAATAAGTACCAGACTTTCAAAAAGAATAAGTACTGGCATTGATTTGTTTGAATAAAATCCTTCAAGTTGTTGCTTCAGTGTGGCTGCAGACCAGTAAGTGAAACAAGTAAAAAGTAAAAGAATACACCAGCTAGATCATCCTGCCAGGGCTTTTCTCTCATTTGACACAGCAGCTGCGGGTTGGAAGTGGCTTTGTAACAGACCCTGCACCAGATGGCTGGGTGTGATTAAGAAAGATCTTTAGAGGCTTGACTTCACATTGGAGGTTGCGGAGGGTCTGGCATGGGACCACCAGCAATGAAAAGTACTGGTAGACCTGATTGGCTCTGCACATCATGACATCTCCAAGACCACTAACTTGGAATGACCCCAGCCCCATTAAACAAAGAAAACAAAGCAAGCAAGAAGTTGTAAAACCATTGATAATGTCACTGCTTTTAATGGAGTAAAATGTGATTCATATCAGTTTGATTCAGTGTTGTTTAAAAGTTCATTACATTCTGATACAGGCAATGAATAAACTTTTGGTAATGGTGAGACTGTAGAACACATTAAACATCATTTTAACATGGTTACCTCTTATTTTTACTTATCCTTTTGCCTGTTTTGTGTATCACATGCAATACATGGGGCATATTTCTCTGGCATCCATGAATTATACATGATACACATTCTCAATTTTTTTCAATCTCCAGAGTTACTTGAGACTTATGAAGAGAAAGTTTTATATAACTCAGAACATGTGAAACAAGTGTTAACTAAAAGTCTAAAAACAAGCATGTGCATATAGAACAAACTTAAAAGGTTGCTTTGTGTATGCAAAGGTTTAAGTAATCACATGGTTAGAAAAAATCATTGATCAACTCTTTTAGAATGATAACACCGTGTATTTTTTTTTTTTTTTTTTGTCTTTGGTCAGTTAAGTGTTATTTCCTATTTGCTTCTCTCTAGAAATCTCTTCAAACATTGTTTTTCTGACCTGGACATCAATGTTTAGAAACTGACCTATTTTCCATTACATTTCAGACAGATTCAGCATTGGGTTGCTGAAGCAGAAATATCATTATAGCAAATATTCTGTGCAATAGCAGAAATCTTCTTGTCACTTGCTTGACCTTAACCACTTGAGCATGTCTCTCAGTTGCTGACAATATGTATGTCTCCGATGATGAGCAGGAATAGTGGGGGAGCACCATAGCCATGTGTTGAGAAGGTTTCATTGGGGTTTGAATAACTATAAGAAAAGCAAAGTTTGAAGGAAATATTAGCCATTTTTCATGTTTTCTAGGGGTAAGCAAATAGAAATGACAGTTACTACCTAAGGACCAAAATCATGTTACCCAGTGTTATAATTAATTTCCTGGAATTAAGGTTGAGATTTCAACATAAGTTCAGAATATGTGAGGAAATGACTTTTCTCAATTTTCTCTAGCTTCGTTAGTTCAATGACAGTTGTATTAGAGACAATGAACCAGGATTCATTTAATTAAAGGATTAGCTAAAGTGACTTAATTACAAAGAAACTGAAAGTTCTATCTGCAGTCCAAAATCTAATGCAGCAGAAAGAGCTATGTAAACAATGAAGTCTGTTCTGAAAGATTACATTCCATAAATTAGGAAATTTGATGAGAACTTGCCAAAGGTTCTTTTTGACCATTATTGTGCATCAGGTGTATGTAAATCAGGTGCATCTGGCAGAAAAATTACTTGGAAGACAAGATGATTAGCTGTAAATTTGCAAACTCTTTTTATGAAGTTAGACAAATGGTTAATTACAAAGAATAAAAATAATGATGTTTCCTGCTGATGTGTGTTATCTGATTCATGTTAGCAGAAACACAAACACAGCCTGAATTAGATTTTGACTATAGAAAAGTTCAGTTAGCATTAATTGAACAAATAGTTCCTAAATATCCTTCCACAAACATCTGCTAATCATGATAATGTTATCAATGGATTGGCATTACCAACTTTTTCATTTCCTGTTGGGCTGCCACTTGATCAGATGATCACCTGCAGTGATTTTTCTAACAATTCAACATTATCGATTTCTCCAACTCCTGCTGCTCAGTCTCTAACATTTCCTATGATGGATAAATGAAACTGGCACTCTGTCAGTTATGATGATGCATGTTCCAGTTGATCTGATCGACAGAACAGCCTGAAAATGGATCTCAGAACATTGAATCTTACAAAGGAGATGACAGAGGACTGAGGTGTGTGGGGCAGTGCTGTACTCAAGAAGACCTACCCACCACAACAGAATTGAGATCTTAAAACCAAGGTACTATGTAGAAAAGAATTGGTTGTGGGTGCTGGTCTCACGTAAAAAGCACTGGGGCCACATAAAAAGCACTGGTGATGGTATCACATAAAAAGCACCCAGTACACTCTGTAAAATGGTTGGTGCTTGGAAGGGCACCCAGTCAGAGAAACCAAACCAAAACAGACTATGGAACCTAGTGCAGATACTGGCCTTGCCAGTCCCTGTCAAGCAATCCAGCCCATGCTGACATGAAAAACAAATGTTAAATGTTGATGATGATGATGATGATGAAGTGGCTGAGCGTTCCACAAACACACATACACTTAATGTAGTTCTCAGGGAGATTCAACATAACTAGGAATGTGACAAGGCTGGCCCTTTGAAGTACAGGAACTACTCATTGTTTCTAGCTGAGTGGACTGGAGCAACATGAGATAAAGTGTCTTGCCCAAGGACACAATGTGCCACTGGGAATTGAAGTCACAACCTTAAGATCATGAGCTGAATAATACTCTAACCACTAAGCCACGTGCCTTCACCATGTATAAACAGCAAGTTGCCAGATCCCCAAAAGATTACTTTGTGCTGTTTTTCCCATCTCTCTCTCCCTCTCTCTCCCTTTTTCTCTCTCTCTCCCCCTCTCTTTTATATATATATATATATGCTATTCTTTCCACCTCTCTGTGTGCTGTATTCAAACACCTCAGAAATCAACTTTTTCTTTCAAGCTTGATAAAGTACCAATCCAGCACTGGGACCAAAACTCTTTGCCTCTCTTCTTTTCTACTGTTGTCTCAGACTTGGTGAGAAATGGGCCCTTCCAAATCTAAAAATGTTCAAAACTCACCATATGTCATGACAGCATTATTTTTCTCTTTTCTTTGAGCTTGAATGAGCTTTTCAAATCCTGATTGAGCTATAAGGATGTTAATACTAGTCCCTAAGTCATGCAAACTTGATAACTATTATGACAACATCACATAGGAGCTGCAGAATTACAAAGTGAATTCAAAATCACAAAGATAGAATGATTAACACAATTAATCTTTTGTGGTTAGAGTAATGCTATATTTATATTATTCTATTGTTAACATGTAAACTTATCCAATCAACATCTGCACACTGTATCATCTTTCTCTACCTGTCCGTAATATTGGGTTATCCCATAAATAATGCGTTTTTTTAATACTTTTCATTTTAAAAAATTAAGATAAACAAAATTCTTTTTTAATCTAAAATATACTCTCCTTCATTTTCTACAATTCTCTTCCATCTATCTGGTAGACTTGCAAGGCCCCTCTTCCAAAATTCACTTGTCCGTGAAGAAAAATACTCCTCCAGTACTGTTCTGATCTTGTCTACAGAATTCATATTTTTTCCATCCAAATGATTTTGAAGACTGTGGAATAAATGATAATCAGATGAGGCAATGTCCAATGCATATGATGGGTGGAGCATCGTTTCTCATTCAGACTGCTCCAGCCTTTTGAATGTCATCCTTGCTGTATGTGGCTGAGCATTATCCTGATGGAAGAGCATCTTTTGACTTGAAACCAGAGATGGTCATTTTCTTTCTAAGCTGCTCAAGTTGCTCACAGTAGATCTCCTTTGTTATCGTTTAGTTTGGGTCTAAAAGCTCAAAGTTGATTAAACCTCTCATATCCCACCAAACAGATAACAACACCTTATGTGGTTGAAGCCTGGGGTGCCAGTATTTCTCCTTTCCCTACCCACTGTCTTCAGCACTTGACGTTTTTATAGAGAACCCATTTCTCATCACCCGTCACTATTTGGTCTAAAAAAGGTTCATTCATGAGATGTGACAGTAAAGAAGAGCAAACATTCACTCTCTGCATATGATTAGACTTGGAAAATTTGTGATGAACCCATTGACCCAATTTGCTGACTTTTCCGATGGCAAGCTTCTCTGCTAGTTCCTCAACAGTTATGATGGATTTTGTTCCACCAGGGTTTGCAGGATGTCCTTGTTGAGCTCTACAGATCATCCAGGATGAAAGTCATCTTCTAGGCTGTAGTTTCCTGCTAGGAATTTCTGGAACCACCTTTGACCCTGACTTACGCTTATTTATATTTTCTCACACTTTCCATTACGTTGTTGTCTTTATTGAACTCATAGAGCAAAATATGTCAAATATGCTCCTTTGTCACTCCCATTTATAGCTTTGAAAAAATAACTGTTAAAATCGAACTGCACTCTTCAAAACTTGCACTAAGAATAAGGACAAGGTAAAATTACTACCTACTCTTATAGCAAGTTGATGCAGGTAGTTTATCCCATCCCCCTCAGACTTTTAGTTCATGCAACTGAAAACACCATATTATTTATGGGATGACCCAATATTATTGTTAGGTCACTATTGTAACTATTTCACATTGTTCCATGTGGTTGCAGCTATTTAAGTTTGATGTCAAATAGCTTCATGGGGTAATGTTTGGGTAGTGTTGGTGAACTACAGCTGTGTGAAGTTTTAAACTTACTCACTGACTCACTGACATGATTTCAAATTTTGGCACAAGGCCAGCAATTTCACAGGAGGTGTTAAGTCGATTACATTGATCCCAGGGCTCAACTGGTACTTGTTTTATTGACCCTGAACAGATAAAAGGCAAAGTTGACCTCAGTGGAATTTGAACTCATAATGCAAAGATGAATGAAATGCCACTAAGCATTTCACCCAGCATGCTAACGATTCTGCCAGCTCATCACCTTATACTGCCTTAATAATTTACTTGTTAACTTACTATTGTATAAAAGGGTAAAGGCTCCCTTTTGGTCATGAATGACCATGAGATACACCAAGAAAGTTTCCCTTCAAGGCACAAATCTGAGGAAAGTTGTTTATGTAAGACCAGCAGTTGCCCATGTATACCAGTTTTAAAGGTCATAGAACACTTCCATGGGTATTGCTTTTCTTTTTTCCGTATATCTATTTTTTAGTTGGTTTAAATGCCTTTTGTGTTCTCATTTTTCGCCTCTTCTCATATATGTCATTTTGCCTATTCTTTTTGTTACTACTCCGTCTTCCCAACCTTGTCTTCCATTTTTATATATTTTGAAAAACACCTCGTTACCGATATTAAAAAAAAGAACTCTGTTGTATTTTTAGTGTTTTCTCTATTTGTTTTACTTTCTGGTAGCAGTTTGTTACAAATTGACTTTAGTGTGATTTTTAACCCCAAAAAGACATCTCCTCTTGCTGGTTAATACTGCACAGCTGCATCCGATATATTGTGATCAGGGGAATCAAACCCTTACCACATTCTAGCAATGGGACCAACACACAGTAATTCGAACAACTATCATTATGGCAGCTTACATATTCGATGTGAGTTCAACTTGGAACTAACACACCGACTCTTATCGGCTTCTAGCAACACTCTTCAATGATTTCTGCCAACTTGCTGCCTTTTAATGGAACATGATAGGTATTTTACTTGTGGTACTTTGGCTGCTGAGCATGCAACCTCTACCAGTTTTCACCAATTTCTCGATGTCCCAGTGCATGCAGCAGGTTGTTACCAGTAGCACCCCAAAAAGTGACCTGACCAGTGTGATAGGTTGTACTGGATTACACGTTACCAGTAGCGTCCAAGAGCAACCTGACCTTGTAGTGAGGTAGGCATTATGACCCTCTGTGCATACATAAGCACATTATCACATATTGAATACAAATTCGAAACTCTGTTACACGTATTTTTTTTTATTTGTTTCTTCTGATCTCACTATTGTTTTCATTTTTACGGTAAACACATCCGTCTCTGCCTTAATTTTTATTTCCTCCAATGTCACAGGCAATTCATACACAACATTGCATGATATATTTTTTATTAGATTTTCAGCTTTTAATGCTGCTAACACTGTGTCTTCTAATGGTTATCTATATTTTGGTATTAGCCTTGACAAATCATCTGCATGTCGCAATTTTTTCAATGGCAAATACTCCATCTTGAAGTCATAATTCATTAGGATCATTCCCCAGTGCTGTAATCTGCTGGCTGTATGAGTGGTAATACCCTTTTTTGATCCATAGATCGACAATAATGGGCGGTGGTCTGTCTGCAAACGGAACCTTCTTCCATGAATAAATTTATGGATTTTTTTTACTGCAAATATGATAGGTAATGCTTCTTTCTCTATTTGACTGTAACTTTTCTCAGCCAGCAATAATGAAGGCAAAGCATCAGCTACTGCTTTCAGGCTACCATCTTCATATTTGGGTAAAATCACAGCTCCAGTACCACTTTCACTAGCATCTACTACCACTACTATTTCTAAATTTGGATCAAAATGTGATAACGACAATTCCAACATTAAGATGTCTTTAATTTCTTCAAAAGCTTTTTGGCATTTGTCCAAGCAGTTTCACTTAACTTTTTTTTTTTAACAAGTTATTCAGGGATGCTCTTAAATTGTGCATATTCGAATGTATACCTGGTAGTAATTTGCAAGCCCCTAAAATGCTTGTAATGTTCATCTATTGCACTGGCCCTAGACAGGTCTGGTCTGTGTCCATTTTCATCAATAATTTTCCCTAAGTATTTTATTCTTGGCATAAAAAATTCACACCTTTCCTTGCTGAGCTTAAAACCATAATCTTTTATTCCTTCGAAGACCTTTTTAACATGCTCAGCATGCTGACCTCAAGACTCACGTTCTATGAGTATGTCGTCAAGGTAAGCTACAGCGAAATCCGAACCTATGAGCATAATGTCCAGGATTTGTTGGAAAATGCCAGGTGCTACTTTTATACCAAAAGGGAGTCGATTAAATTTATACAACTTTTTATGGATATGTATTGTCAATAATTTTGAACATTACTCATCGACTTTTACCTGCAAATATGCTTCAGGTGGAGAACTTTGAAAAAAAATTTTCCTCCATTCAACTTCGCAAAAATTTCTTCTGGACTTGATAATGGGAAATTATATGGCATCAAACATTCATTTAATCCCATTGAGAAATCAGGGCATACTCAGATTTTATTATTTCTTTTCTTGACATAAAGTGTAGAGGATGCTGATTTTGAGTAATCAGTTTTTTCAGTAACACCAAGCTTTTCAAGTCTATCCAATTCTTCATTGACTTGTTTCAACACTGTGAAAGGTATTGTTCTTTTAAATACCGGTATAATGTTTTCTTTCACTTGAATATTTGCCTCTGTTTTGGTGCAAAGACATAGTTCCTCAGAAAAAACCTGAGGAAAAATTTGTTTTAATTCTTTTTTTAAATTCACCACCTTATTTGTACTGGCAGAAGAACCATTCACATTCTTACAAAAAATATTTATGAGTAGGTCCCGTAAGTGAAATAGTTCCCTCCAGTCTGTTCCAAATAAATTTGTATTTTTCAACACAAAAACTTTGGCTTTCAAAGCCTTTTTATGAAATGTAACATCACTTATCATTTCACCCATAAAATGCAATATTTTTCCTGAAACACCTTGCGCAATTTTTGAAGTTTCCTTTAATCTAGGTTTCTCTATTTTTCTCCATGTATCTGTATTAATTATCATGAAATCACTGCCTGTATGCTATTGTAACTTGATATTCACATTATTCATTTTTATGGACACAAATTTTCTTTTCTGAGCCTTGCTTAGAATTTTTTTTAACAATTCATTCTTTCTAGAAATTTTTTTGTTTGACCCTTTTTTTTTTGTTTCGCTATACAATTTGAGCTTTTACGTTCGATTTTTCCTCAATCAAAACGTTTACGATTTTTAAAAGGACAATTATTTTTAAAATGTAAACTTCTGCAACCATAACATGGATTTAGCATTGATGTTCGTTTTTCTTTTTCTTATCTGTTTCAGAATGACATGCATGTATCTGATAGCAGTCTTTTTCTTCAATTTTATCTGCATCATGTCTTAAATTTATAATCCCCTATCATTCTTCAGACACTGACTGTAGAGTTAGTTTTTGGTCCTGTTCTAATTTTGTTAATATACGGGAACGTATATCCAACATCTTTTCTTGCTGTTAAACCTTGACCAAAAATTACACATTTGAACAGATCTGGGGTTAATTCATTTAATTAAAATTTTTCACACTCTCTGTTAATGACCCCAGCATAGGTGATGAAATCTTCATCATCTTTTTTAACTAAATTTAAACATTGCCAACAAGTATTGAACAGGGAATTTCTTTCACTGAAAATTCTCGATAACAAATTAGCTGTTTGACTGAAGCAAATCTCACTTGGTTTCTTCGGCAGAATATAGTTACAGTATTTTTCGTCTTTGGGAGGGGATAACTTTCTTAAAAGTAGTCACACCTTCTCATCATTTTAACTTTTACATTCTTCTTTGACGATTTCTTTGTATCTTTGAAAATATGAAGAAAAAGTAGTACCTTCTTCTGGGTTATAAATAAATTCTCCAATTGAATTTGCTATACTGTCTGATGAGAATGAACCCGAAATATTTTCAGACTTTTTCAGCATGACTTCCAGTAATAGTTGGTTTTGTTGTTGTTGCTGTTGCAACTGCACCGCATGTGCCAACAAGTCTTCCATGTTAAATAATATTTTCTTTGGTTTTGTACAAAAAAAAAAATTTAAATATCCTACACAAGAATATCTCATCACCACTTTTATATCCTGCCACAGGTTGGTGTAGATAAATTATGTAGCAGAGGTTTAATCAATGTGTTCACACAATGTACTTTGCAATACTACCAAAACACTCTCTGACTACTACCGACCACTACTCTTTATAAGAGTTTGGTTTGTCCATTCTTCCAATCTCCCAGAGGTGTCAATGACTCTTGCCACAACATAACTATCTCTCTCTCTCTCTCTCTCTCTCTCTCTCTCTCTCTCTATATATATATATATATATATATATATATATATATACATATATATATATATATTAAAACACAGAATGTGTGTCTTTCTGTGTGTTTGTCATGTGATTAAAACTCAAGATCCACCCAACTGATTTTAATGAAATTTTACACATGCATTACATATGGTCCTTGGAGTGTCATGAGCCAAAAGATTTTTTGATGTCTTGCCTAATGGAGCAGATAAACTGCATTTTTTAAGCATTTTCGCAGCATTAAGGCCTGTAACTTGAAGAGTATCCAGTCACTTTCCTCCAAATTTGCGACAAACATTAAGCAGGCTCCTCGAATTACTGTTGACTAAAAATTGTTTCCGACGTCAACTATGGGCCCCACCAGAAATGCAGATTAATCAGATTTGAGTATACTGCACTGGGTTTTATCTTAGTTTTAGGCCATTTTCCTACGATAAAATATTGATATTACTTATGCATTATAAGTAGCATATAATATTTCATGAGAACTTTATTGTCCAATTTGGCAGAGGAAATGAGAAGAACATTAAAATTTTTGTTGTTGCCCAGTTGATGCTTCATGTTATCATCCCGGGCCATGTGTGTGTGTGTGTGTGTGTGCAGCTGGGTAAAGGCACAACAAACTCATTTATCCATTCTCCAGAAGTGCCCTGTTGATGTTTCACATTTCCAGTCCTGTGCAACACAGCATGGCCTGGCAGCATGTCTGTCTGCTTCCTATGTCATCCATGTCTAAACTGTATAATGCAAAATGTTCAGACAAAAAAAAAAAAAACTGCTGTTGTGACTCATAGCCATTTGAGTTTGACCATGTGACCACTTTCAGAAGCTACACTCGCCACCTGTAATTAATCCCCTCCCCCATTCATTTGGAAGAGTAAATACAGGATGTCCCAGAATTAATGAGTAAAATCAGATGCATTTATTTTAACACTCACTTTTACTTATGTTTAATATATGTTAAAAGTGTATAAATTTTGAATTTTGTTTATAATTTTATTTTCATTCCTGTTGGATCCCTCTTGTTTGTCCATGACAGCTTTTTTTCAATTTGGCAGCAATAATTTCTTTACTTCCATCCCCAAGATGGAACAATCGTTTAGCTGAGCTTAAAGAACACATTCAAGTTAGCAGTGTAGGAGTTAACTCTTGAAATGCTTCAAAAGCGAGATTTGAAGTATGTAGGGATACAGACATGTTGGAAATTTTCAATAAAGGTTTATAAATCTACTTGTTTTGGTGATAAACATAAAATTTTGTCAGCTTTTTAAAAAAAATTTGCTCAATTTCATTGAAACATAGTTAATTCTGGAACACCCTGCATGGTGTAGCATTGTTAGTTTTGCATTGCTCAAGTAAATGTTAAAATGAAAGGTCTTCTCACTGTAGACAGCCCATCTTTTTGTTAAGCACATTATATCGAGGAGTATATTATCTAAAATGTATCTCTGCTTTATAGGCATGGCTGTGTGGTTGAGAAGCTTGCTTTCCAGCCATATCACCTTGGGTTCAGTCCCACTGTGTCGTACATTGGGAAATTCTCTTTCATTACAGCTCCATGCTGACCAAAGCCTTGTGTATTATATAATTACCATTACTGTCATCATCATCATCATCATACATCCGTTTTCCATGCTGGCATAGGCTGGACGGTTTGACTGGGGACTGGCAATCTGATCTGGCAATGTTTCTACAGCTGGATGCCTTTCCTAACGCCAACCACTCTGAGAGTGTAGTGGGTGCTTTTTACATGCTATTGGCACAGGAGCCAGTCAGGCGGCACTGGCATCATCTATGTTCGGATGGTGCTTTTTACATGCTACCAGCACAGGAGCTAGTCAGTGGTGGTGGGGGGAGGATAGCTGGCATCGACCACATTGGATGGTGCTTTTTACATGCCACCAGCATTAGGAGCCAGTCAGGCGGCACTGGCAACGACCCACACATGAATGGTGCTTATTGCGTGTCACCAGCACAGGAACTAGTCAGGTGGCACTGGCATCGGCCACAACTACAATTTCCATTTGATTGTGCTTTGATTTGATTTGATTTTGATTTTACATGACTCAGAAGGTCTTCTATGTCACCCGACAATTCAAAGGTACTTTTTAAATGGGCTGATCATGCGACACTGGTGTAGGCTATGGCTGTAATCTCACTTGGCTTGCCGGGTCTTCTCAATCACAGCATATCTCCAGAGGTCTTGGTCTTTCGGCATTGCCTCTGTGCAGCCCAATGTTTAAAGGTCATGCTTCACCACCTCATCCCATGTCTTCCTAGATCTCCCTCCTCCACGGGTTCCTTCCACTGTTAGGGAGTGACCCTTCACACAGCTCTCTTCATCCATACGCAGCACATGACCATACCAGTGCAGTCATCTCTCTTGCACACCACATCTGATGCTTCTTATGTCCAGCATTTCTTTCAGGGTGTTTGCACTCTGTCATGTGTGCACACTGATATTACACATTAGCTTAATTTCTTTTAAGCCTACACATGTCTTCAGCAGTCACGGCACATGTTTCACTGCCATGTAGCATGGCAGTTTGCACACATGCATCATACAATCTATCTTTCACTCTGAGTGAGAGGCCCTTTGTCACCAGTAGAGGTAGGAGCTTTCTGAACTTTGTCCAGGCTATTCTTATTCTAGTGGCAATGCTCTCCACTCACACTACAGACTTGGTCACCTAGGTAGTGGAAGCTATCAACTACTTCTAGTTTTACCCCCTTGCATGTGATGGAATCAGTTTTCTGAGCATCTGTGGTGTTTATTGCCCCTGTGCATCTGCCGCACACAAAAGCTATCTTCCCTGTTAACCTTCTTTTGATGTTGCTGCACCTCTTATGCATCCAAAGCTTACACTGGGTACATCTTATGGAGTTTCTCCCTACACCTTTTCTACAGATCAAGCAGGGTTAAAGGTTAAATTTGTTACTACATCTGACAGAAATTGCTGATACTGTAGATTTTGGAGTCATCTTCATTCTTATTTTATGACCCTTTTCCATGTTGGCATGGATTAGATGCATTGTCTCAATGTGAGTTCTTATTTAGAGTTAACTACGTTGCTATATGGGTTGGGGACTTATATCTCACTTCTTATTTTGGCTTGGTTTCAATTGCTAGATACTCTTCCTATAACCAACAACTTTACTGGAGTGGACTAAATGTATTTCATCTTGACACCAGCACTACAGAGTTTGTCATGTCGTCAACAAAACCAAAATGTCCTCTTGAAACACTCTTCCACTCAACACTTTACTGTATATATTGGGTGTATCTTATTATGGCACCAGCACTAGTGATGTTGCTTTCTATGCTGTAAGATCACAGATAGAGCATCTTGTTTCATGCTTCATGTTTTGAGTTCAATTCCTGTCGAAGTATACTTCTATAAAAAAAAAATACCTATAGGTTTTTTTTTTAACCAACACTGTGTTTTATGACAATTCTGAACAATAGGTGCAGGCATGGCTGTGTGTTAAGAAGCTTACTTCCCAACCACATAGTTCTGGGTTCAGTCCCACTGTATGGCATATGGGCAAGTGTCTTCTACTATAGTCTTGGGCTGACCAAAGCCTTGTGAGTGGATTTGGTAGATGGAAACTGAAAGAAATCCATCGTATATATATATATATATATATATATATATATATATATCATCATCATCATCATCATCATCGTTTAACGTCCGCCTTCCATGCTAGCATGGGTTGGACGATTTGACTGAGGACTGGTGAAACCGGATGGCAACACCAGGCTCCAATCTGATTTGGCAGAGTTTCTACAGCTGGATGCCCTTCCTAACGCCAAACACTCAGAGAGTGTAGTGGGTGCTTTTACGTGTCACCTGCACGAAGGCCAGTCAGGCGGTACTGGCAACGGCCACGCTCGGAATGGTGCATCTTATGTGCCACCCGCACAAGAGCCAGTCCAGAGGCCCTGGCAACGATCTCACTTGGCTTGCCGGGTCTTCTCACGCACAGCACATATATATCGTCGTCGTCGTTTAACGTCCGCTTTCCATGCTAGCATGGGTTGGACGATTTGACTGAGGACTGGTGAAACCAGATGGCTACACCAGGCTCCAATCTGATTTGGCAGTTTTTCCACAGCTGGATGCCCTTCCTAACGCCAGCCACTCAGAGAGTGTAGTGGGTGCTTTTACGTGTCACCCGCACGAAGGCCAGTCAGGCGGTACTGGCAACGGCCACGCTCATCTCGCTCGAGAAACCTCATGTGTCACCCGCCCAAGAGCCAGCCCAGGGGCACCAGCAACGATCTCTCTCAAAAATCCTACAACAACCCCACACAAGAGCCAGTTCAGGGGCACCGGCAACGATCTCGCTCGAAGAAATTTCATGTGTCACCAGCACAAGAGCCAGTCCAGGGGCACTGGCAACGATCTCACTCGAAAAACCTCGTGTCGCCCGCACAAGAGCCAGCCCAGGGGCAACGGCAATGATCCCGCTCGGAAAGATTTCATGTGTCGCCCTCACATGAGCCAATCCAGGGGCACTGGCAACGATCCCGCTCGAAAGATTTCATGTGTCGCCCGCACATGAGCCAGTCCAGGGGCACTGGCAACAATCCCGTCCCGCTCAAAACATTTAATGTGTCACCCGCACAAGAGCCAGTCCAGGGGCACTGGCAACGATCTCGCTCGAAAGATTTCATGTGTCGCCCGCACATGAGCCAGTCCAGGGGCACTGGCAACAATCCCGTCCCGCTCAAAACATTTAATGTGTCACCCGCACAAGAGCCAGTCCAGGGGCACTGGCAACGATCTCGCTCGAAAGATTTCATGTGTCGCCCGCACATGAGCCAGTCCAGGGGCACTGGCAACGATCCCGCCCGAAAGACTCCATGCGTCGCCCGCACATATATATATATATATAGAGAGAGAGAGATTTGTATATATTTATGCGTGTGTGTCTTTGTGTCTGTGTTTGTCCCCTCATCATCGCTTGATAACCAATGTTTGTCTGTTTATATCCCTGTAACTTAGTGGTTCAACATAAGGATAAGTATCAGGTTTACAAAGAATAAGTCCTGGGATTGATTTCTTCGACTAAAAGGTGGTGCTCCAGCATGGCCACAATCAAATGACTGAAACGCACAAAAGAATAACAGCATAATTCTTCTGTCCAGTAAATGTGCTGACATAAAGGGGTGGGGTAGGCAGCTGAATGTACATTCTGATTCTTTTTGGAGTGGGGGATGAGCAGAATCATTAGCGTTAGATGAAATACTTTGTGCTGTTCTTGCTTTTTGCATTCTGAATTCAAATCTCGCTGAGATCTTCTTTACTTTTCATCTTTCCAGGTTTGATAAAATAAAGCACTAGTTAAGTATTAAGGTCCAATGAAATCTCTTCCAATCCCCAAATTGTTGCATTGTGTCCATGTTAGAAACTGTTATTTATGAAATGCAAAGTTTCAGTTTAAGTTTCTTGCACGATGCAATACTGACTTTTTCTTCTTATGGACGCAGGCATGTCTGTGTGGTTAAGAAGTGGGTTTTGCAATCATAGAGTTTCAGGTTCAGTCCCACTACACAGCACATTGAGGAAATGTCTTTAGTTATAGCCCCAGGCTGACAAATGCCTTGTGAGTGAATTTGGCGAACAGAAACTGTGGAAAAGCCAGAATCCATGAAGATGATCTACTCAGTGCCCATGCATACTACAGACTACATTGTAATCATCCTGATAATAATAGACTGTGACATGATTTGTGGAAATGCATGTAGCGATGCATTAAAATATCTCTAAGTTCCATCCAAGGATTATTGTTATTATTATTACTATATTTACATCATATTGATACAGCTCAGCTCAACCCCCAAAACTGGTTCACCAGTCAGCTTCATTAGACTGTAGCTGGCATATTCAAAACGTTTCCCATAAACAAATTTAAAAGATATGTATGTGTGTCTTTGTGCTTGTCCCTCCACTATCTCCACTACTTGACAACTGGTGTTGGTTTGTTTACATTCCTGTAACTTAGTGCTTCAGCAAAAGAGACCACTAAAATAAATACATAACTAAGAAAAAAAAAGCACTGGAATTGAATACCCCAGCAAGGCTGCAATCCAATGACTGAAACAAAATATTAAATATTGAAATATTAAAAAAATATCATATTTTATCAGATTGTTATGTACTTGAATTTTATTGAAAGATGGCAGAGTAGAAAGTTGGTTTGGCTTTCAAATTTTTAATTTTGAATTTATTGTCTGTTATTTAAAACAAAAAAGAAATAATTCTTTTCCCATTTAACGATCAAAAGATATTTTTTCCCCCCTTTCTATTAAACTTCATTATCTAACAGTAGCCTGCCTTCTCACTCAACTGATGCCTATTAATTTTATAAGAAATATAATTTAGAAACTAATGAGCAATAACATTGCACATTTTTCTTTACTATTGGTAAACCGTCTCCTTTGACTATTATACATTAATAGTTTTACAGGAGAAAAAACTAAATTACAGTGAGTTGATTGGTTATGAGGAGTGAATATCTAACAGTTTGCATACTACTTTCAAAACCTTGGTCAGACTGTAGTAGAAGACACTTGCTCAAGTGCTGTGCAATGGGATTAAACTCAGATCCATGTGGTTGAGAAGCAAACTTCTCACCACACAGCCATGCCCGTGCCATTTAACCCTTCAGCATTCAGATTACTTTCTCCGATATAATGCTTCTTTATAGGATAGGTGTGAGAAGCCAGATCTGGCTAGTTTGAACATCAAAGAGGTAGAATATTTGTGTCAGATGTGGCCAGTTTAAATGCTGAAGAATTAACCCTTTAGCATTCAGATTTCTGTGTCAAATGTAATGCTTTTTTATTCACATTGTATTAATCATGCATTATTTTGTAGCTTATGGGATTTCAATGATGTGATTGTTTATTTTCTGAATGATATTGTAGGGTTGGTGTGAGAGGCTGGATATTGCCAGTTTGAACATAAAACGGGTAGAATATTTGGGCTGGATATGGCCAATTTAAATGCAAAAGGGTTAAGCCAGCCATTTTTTTTAAAGCCTGGTACTTATTCTGTTGGTCTCTTTTGCCAAACTGCTAAGTTACAGGGATGTAAACACACCAACACCAGTTGTCAAGCAGTGGTGGGGGACAAACACAGACACAAAGGCACACTCACACAAGCATGCGCACACACACACAAGCATGCGCACACACACACACACACACACAAAATGAGTTTCTTTCAGTTTCCATCTACCAAATTTTTGATGGGTACTTTAGCCAGCCTGAGACTATAGTAGAAGACACTTGCTCAAGTGCTGTGCAGTGGGACTGGACGTGAAACCATGTGGTTGGGAAGCAAACTTTTTACCACAGGCTATGCCTGCACCTTTAGTTTTGACTTGTAGCTCATTCTCTTTCCCTTCTTCCCAATCTTTGTGTGCATTTGTGTTACCATATATGCATGTCCTTTACTTCATCGTTGTTTTCTCCTACTTTTTCATTTATAAACTTAGCTCGCCTCACTAACTGCTTACCATCCCATTTCAACTGCTCTGGTCCTTGTTAAAAACCTTAACTACCTCTCTCTGTAACTTTACTTTCTCATACACTGGATCACACCACCACCAATCATTACTGACATTATTCTTTTTTTATCCCCCATCCCCTTATTCCACAACTATTATTTCACATTGCTCTCTCTCATTTCTGTTTCCCATTTGCAATTTTGTAACCATTATATTAAGATGTTAACACCTCTGTATTCTCCCAACGAGAAAATTTTCTGGTAGGATCAATTGATGCCTCTCGTATCTGATGTCCTTCAGCTTCTTTTTGATGTAGAATAAACAAAACCAGCAAACAGGGCTGTTTGCAATGAATCATTACTTAATTTCTTTACATCTTCTTGAAAGATAGAGACAAAAAAAAACAACAGCAACAAAGAAGAAGAAGACAAAAACACAGACATACATTTTTGTCCCTGATCATCTTAAAACACAGACAAGGAGACCAAGTCACCTGTTTATTAGATTCAGCTAATTATAACGTTGTTGTTCTTGTGATTGTCTTCTGTTATATATGTTGCTGTTGTCGTTGTAATTAATTAGGAATATATTTAATTTCAGTGTTTTTAAATGTTAGTAGCTCTTGAAGAAGAAATCTGATAAATTCAGTTGCTGCTGAATGAGACGGCTAATTGCCTGTTCTTTGTGCTTGATTGATTCAAATGTCACCTGGGTCATCTCATAGAAAGCAAGATGAAGTTGATCAAGTGTGAGGCACACAGAATACTCTTGCTGGGGAATGATGGTAGAAGGAAACAAATGAAACCAGCATCACCCTCATCATAACCACTGCCATCACCACCACCATAACCACTGCAACCACCAGCACTACCACAACCATCACCATCATCACTACAACCTTTACTATCATCACTACAACTATTGCCATCACCACAATGACCATCATTACTACCACAACCACCATCACTATCACCATCGCCACCACAACTACCACCATCACCACAACCACCACTACTACCACCACCATCACCACCACTGATAATGATTATGATAATTTGTTCATTCATTTGATTTTTACATCTGTTTCTCCATGCTAGTACAAGTTAGACAAATGTATTACTGAAGCATTGCTTTGCAGCTCGATGCCCTTTTTGTCACTGGACCCTACCTGTTTTTCATGTAAACGGTCTCTGAGTGTATAAATCCTTAAAATCACAGAACCAGCAGATGATTTGTTGACAGTGAAAATGAAAGATTGTTTTATTTTGTTTTTTTTTTTACTATAAATCTTTTGATATTTTCGAGGTTTCGTTTTATAAAACCAGTGGTTCCAAACAGGTTGGTGTTTAAAAGGTTAAGAAATATTTGAACTTTAAAATGAGATCAAAACAAAATAGTGTGTGGAATTTAGTTTGCTGCATCATTAGCTGTACTTCTTTAATGGTTACTTAACAATTGCACAAAGACACATATTTGCCAAGGTTATGATATGTGTAATGGAATCGACAGTGAAACATGCTTGGTTTATCCCTGGAAGGTCCAAAAGCAAATGTGAACTCAGATCATGACAGAAAGAAACTAATTACAGTGTTATCATTTATAAATGTAAGACTGACAGAAACAGCAATCTACTGTTTCTACTACACTTTATGCTATTGGCAGTCCAAAAGTGCTGACATTCGTAAAATACATCAATCTGTTTTTACGTTAAGATAACTTAGCAAATGTAAATGTATGGTTTGAGGGAAGATTTGACTACTGTATCTAACATGCCTTGTGACCAAAGGTCACTTTGTTGGCTCGTGTCTACAATGCCAATTTTATGAAGCTGCATTAATGAACAAGGGGCAGGAAAACATTTTAAAATCTATTTTGTTAATATTCAAAAACTATTTTGTTTCAGTGTGCTCACATTGGGGGCAGTGGAGGTGTGTGCCTTAGTGGTTAGGGTGCTGGACTCACAATTGTAAGATTGGGATTTCCATTCCTGAATTAGGGTCACACATATTCTTGAAGAAAACACTTCATTCTCCAGGTTACTCAGCTGGCTAAAATTTATAACCCTGCAATGGACTAATGTCCTGTCAAGTGAGTGAATAGATATGTCACGGAACTCAGGAAACATGCTCTATGAGTCTGTATGACCGAGGAATGATTTTTATCTCATATCTATGTTGGCAGGAGTGAGATGTTTATGGACATCATTGTTTTAATGTCTACTTTTCCATACTTATACAGAGCAGAGATGAGTATGTTAGGGCAAAAGTTTCCATGGCTGGATGCTCTTCTTGCAGCCAACTTCTGCCTGTTTCAAAGTGAAGTAATAATTTTGGAATGCTTTGAATGCAGACATTCCAGACATGTTTATTTGCTTTAGTTTTTTGATTGTGGCCATACTGGGGCACTACCTTGAAGGATTTCACCTGAAAAAATTAACCCCAGTTTTTTCTTTTTTAAGACCTAGTATTTATTCAATCTGTCTCTTTTTGCCAAACCACTAAGTTACAGGGATGTAAACACACCAACACCAGTTGTCAAGCAGTTGTGGGAGAGAAACAAAGATACACATACACACACACACATGACAGGATTCTTTCAGTTTCCATCTACCAAATCCACTAACAAGGCTTTGGTCAGCCCAAAGCTATAGGTGCCATGCAGTGAGACTGAACCTGAACCATGTGGTTGGGAAGCAAGCTTCTTACCACCATCACCACCACTCCTATTGATACCATCATTTCCACTAATTCTACCAAAACTACCAACACCTTCCCTACCATTATCGATGCCACCACAACTACTGAGTCTACTCTTATCACCACCACCACTACCACCATGACTACAATCATGTTAATACCACTATCACCATACCACCATTAAGACTACCATTATCTGCACTATGAACACCGCCACAACCATCATCACTATTAATACCACTAACTACCATTACAAACACTCTCAATGCCATTGCACCAGTCAACACCACCACCACCTTTAATGCCACTACCATCACTACCATCACTAACACCACCATCACCACACCACTAATACCTCCCACTCCACCAACCCAGCATTGTTTTATATTTTCGTTGATTTATTTTTAGTTTTATTTCGTCCATTTCAGCAATTAGTTTTTATTGAAGGGGTAAAATGAAAAAAAAAACCAAATTGATTTCAGTTTTTTTTTTCATTTTTCTCTTTTTGTAAACAATAAAAAAAGAACATGCTGCCATCTTTTGTTTTAGTAATTTTGTTTTTCAATAACCTGACCATTAAAATTGATCTCCTGCAGCATCCCCCTCTTTTCTTCTTTCCCTCTCTCCCTCCTCCTCTCTACCAAAATAAAACAAATTAACAAAATTATGTAATCAAGTGCAGATGTTGCTGTGTGGTAAGAATTTTGCTTCCCAACTGCATGGTTCCAGGTTCAGCCTTCTACTATATCCTTGGGCCAACAAAAAGCCTTATAAGCAGATTTGGTAGATCAAAACTGAAAGAAGCCCAGCATATATATATACACACACACACACACACACACACACACACACACACACACACACACAGTAACTCTAATGGCCACAGGCATATCATTTTCCTTTGCATTATACACACACACACACACACATATATATACATATATAAATTATATAATAAAGGATAAAATCATTCATGATTTTATCAGGTCTGCATGAAAATAAAAACCTTAGAGGTAAATTTTCCAAATATTATATCAATAATTATATACATAATTATAACAAGGGATTGGCAAAACCACCTCTCCACGCATAGAAAATAGACGCCAAATGGCACTAAAACCACCTTAAAATCACTAAAATCATAGATTGTCATTGAGCAAAAGAAAGATAATAAATTGAATTTTTGGTTAATCGCATATTAGATCTTGTTTCAAGCTAAAGGTAAAAAAATATGCCTACTGCTATCATCAGCACCGATATTCCGTTGTATAAATGTACAAGTATCTACACATACCTACACCAGCAGAGCCATCACACAGCCATGTGTATTACACACTTGCAAAAATACAGAGTGAAAGTAGAATTTACATCTTTCTCTTCAACCACATGTTATATATCAAAATAACGCTGCAGTCAATGCAACTTTGATCCACAGCAACAATTTTCATGTATTTATTATATAATAAAGGATAAAATCATTTATGATTTTATCAGGCGGTCAGCATGAAAATAAAAACTTTATAGGTAAATTTTCCCAATATCGTATTAATAATTATATACATAACTATAACAAGATATTGGCAAAAACACCTCTCCACACACTGAAAATAGATGCCAAATGGCGCGAAAACCACTCTAAAAATACAGGTTGCCATTGAGCAAAAGATAATAAATTGAATTTTTGGTTAATCGCGTATAAGATCTTGTTTCAAGCTAAAAGCAAAAAATATACCTACTGCTATCATCAGCGTCGATATTCCGTTGTATAAGTGCATAAGTATCTCATATACCAATATAAGCAGAGCCATCAGAAAGCCATAGGTATACACAGCCATATGTATACCTAGCCATGTGTATATAATTATTAATATAATATATACATACATATATATATATTTACACAAACACATATATATAAATGCACACACACACACACACACATATATATATATATATATATATACACAGATATATATATATATATATATATAGACACACACATGCACACATATATATGCATATATTTATATGTGTGTATATATATATATATATATATATATATATATATATATATAATACAAAGAATATATATGCATGTATACACACATATATGTACATACTTAGATCTACATGTGTATATAGATGCATATCAGGGTACAGGACATTAGAACAATGAACTACAGACAACGGAACGAACACATAGGGAAACAGATAGCCACTTGGAATTAATCCTTCGTCAGCTGCCTCTATTCTAACTAGACATTTCGAAGATAAGGCAGAACGTACTCTAGAATAGTCTCTTCCTGAGTAGCGGATTGACCCACTAAACAGAGGATTCACACACACACACACACACGCACATGTTAATATTGAACAATGAGCATGAGCACTCAATGCTACATTGGTAGATAAAGATTCTTTATTTATGGATTAAGTCTATCATTGGTTTCATATTAAAAGAGAGATATTCCTTACTTATCAAGCCCATCACATGGAACATTGGTGATTATCTCCGTTTTAGAGATATGTGGTTGTATGGTTAAGAAGTTTACTTCACAACCATATGGTTACGAGTTCAATTCCACTGTACTGTACTTTCAGCAAGTGTCTTCTGTACCCTCATGTCAACCTGGTATTGGAAACTGTTTAGAAGCTTTAGATGCTTTTAGCAGAGTTTCCTCTGTTACAAGCTTTTGGGTCAGATGTCTCCTGTGTGAGGTTAACTCCCTTACCGTCTTTCTTAGAAAGCCTTAAAAGAGACCTAAGTGCTTTTGACTGGCTGATGAGTGAATCAAAATGTTTTGATTGTGCAGAGAATTTATGTGCACACAGGGTATGCATCATTTTAGCATGTTCTCAGCACAAGAATCTATTACTAGCACATAAAAACATGTATTATGAGGTCTGACCAATAAGTATCCAAACTGTTGCCATATTACCAAAGCTAAAGCACGCAGAGTGAATCCGCATGGCACAGACTGACCTTGAACTCTGCTGTGCATGAAAGAAGGTGTGGTGCATGTGATCCTCACATTGGCCATGACAGAGAAAGTTGTCATGGCGATACCTGCTCAGAGGCCTCTGTAAAGTTGCAGAAAGTGTATGAAGAGGAGTGTATGAGTTGTTCAGACATTTCCAAGATGGCCGAAAATATGTCAATATTGACAAACATTCTGGAAGACCTGCAATCAACAGAGCTGAGGAAAGCATCGCATATGTGCATGCAGCTGTGAGGGGAAATCATTGAATCACCATCCGAGAGTTATCAGAGGATGTGCAGATTAGTTACGGTTCAGTTCAGTTCATTATCACTGAAGGTTTGGGTATGCGATGTGTGTCTGCCAATTTTGTGTCAAAACTGCTTTCAGCTGACCAAAAAGACACCCAGGTTTCAGTTGTATAAGATCTTGATTGTGTCGAGAACAATGAAAACTTTTCGAAAACTTTACTTAGGCCTCTGAGCAGGTGTCACCAAGCTTTTGGCAAAATTTGATGTAGATTCTCTGCTCACCTTCCTCTATCATGGTTAGTGTGATGATCACATGCTACACACCTTCCTTTTAAGCACTGCTGTAAACAGTAGAAGTGAGCTAGAAGGTTAAAATTTAGTGCACATGCACAGCTGAGTTCAAAGCCAATCTGTGCCAAGCAGTTCCACCCTGTATGCATAAGGTTCATTACTATGGCAACAGTCCGGATATTTATTGATCGGACCACATATATCTATTAAATATTATTTATCTCTCACCAGATGGAGTCCTTTTTTCATTGATTTTGCCATCACGGAAGAGTACACTATATCATTTGATTCGATCCTCATCTGAATGTGTATAGATCATGATGTACCTATGCATGAACAGGATAAACTATCTATATTTTGCAGAAAAATCTTGATAACTGGTGATGGTCTATATATGTCCCAGTAAATATTTTCTGCAAAATATGTATTAGCATTATCCTGCATTTGAGAATAAAATTATTTCCTTATCTGTGTGTGTGTGTGTGTGTGTGTATATATATATATATATATGTGTGTGTGCATATATATATATATATATATATATATATATATATGCAGGTATAAGTTAGAGGTGTTTAAAGCCTCTAAGAGATAGATGTATCCAAAGGCACTCCTGGTAATTACCTCAATAGGTATAGTCCTTGATAAAAGGTATACAGCAGCAGGTAATTTGGTGGGTAAACTGTAGTTTAATTTATACACACGATAAGAAAATGGAGGATCAATGGCTAGGAAGCCATTATTTAATTAGTTAAGAAAGGCGAGAGTGAGTTTACGATCGTTTCTGTGTACCATGTGAGGAAAATATATATTTTTGCCTTATTGCCAATGGTAGACATCATCAGAACAAAGAAGTCAGAGGTGGAGAAGAGTGAAAGGTAGAGGGATACATCGGAAAAGAAAAGTCTTACATTATATTTAGGCTAAGTCCATTGTGAGGTTGAAGAATAGCAGTTGAACCTGTGATCTTGTGGTCACTTAATAGCATGGCTTCCATGTGCTATTAAATGACCATGAGACCACAGGTTCAACTAACTTCTATTCTTCTTCCACTTCACAACGGACTTAACGAACAGTGAGCCTAACTATAATGTAAAACTTTCGAACCTTTGATCATTTTCTTTTCTGATGTATCCCTCTACCTTTCACTCTTCTCCACCTCTGACTTCTTTGTTCTGATGATGTCTACCATTGGCAATGAGACAAAGATATATATCTTCCCCACCATGGTACACAGAAACGATCGTAAACTCACTCTCACCTTTCTTAACTAATTAAATAATGAATTCCTAGCATAAAAGACACATTTCTTATTGCTATTGTTCCTCCATCTTCTTATCGTCTCTCTCTCTCTCACTCTCTCTCTCTCTCTCTCTCTATCTCTCTCTCTCTCTCTCTCTCTCTCTATATATATATATATATATATATATATATATATATATACACATTCATATATATATATATATATATACACATTCATATATATATATATATATATATATATATATATATATACACATTCATATATATATATATACACACACACAGACACATATACTTACTGCATATAACTATATTATAAAAGTAACAATTATAAATTTGGGTATACACCCAGTAGTATGCTGTTTAAGTATTTGTACAGCATCTCGTTCACAGGTGACCAATGCATAGGTCGAAATGACCATAGTGATTAATAAAGCAGCTTGTGATTTTCATTTTCTTTCTCTTCTTCTCATGTTATTTACTTATATATATGTGTGTGTGTCTTTGTGATGTGTTTGTGTTTGTTTCTGACACTGCTTGACAACTAGGGATCTGATGATTGTTGACTTATGTCCTCGTAACTTAACAGTTTGGCAAAATGGACTGATAGAATAAGTACTACTCTTAAAAAGAAAAATAAGTACTGGAATTGATTTGTTTGATGAAAATCCTTAAAGGTGGGAACCCAACATGGCTTCCATCCACGAAAGCAAGTAAAAGATAATTGACACCTGATCACCAAATTTTGGGTGTTTGTGTTCTAGATAAAAATCAGAGTTCTTTATTGTTTTTTGGTAATATTTGTGATAGTTGTCTCTCTTCCCACTTCTCAGTTCATGTTCTACCTTGGATTGATGATGTCTTTGATTATATGTGTAGGTTTGTGTTTGTCCCCTACCACTGCTTGACAATTGGTGATGGTTTATTTATGTCCCAATAACTTAGCAATTTTCAAAAGAGACTGATGGAATATAGCTCCACTACCCTTCAGAGCAGATTGAGATGTGCAAATAAAAAAAACAAAAAACACGATCACCTGACTTAGGCTGTAAACAGCAACAAGAGGGACACCGACCTCTGTGGGTCTTTGATCTTAGATCTGCTCATCAGAGCAGATCCAGGTGTGAAAAAATCCCCAAAATGAAAGTAGCAGTATTGTCAATGTTGGACCATTCTTTTTATCATAGTTTGGCTGAAGCTAGCCTGACCTAAGTCTAAACAACAACAACAATGCCAAGACTAGCCTCTTCATTGTAGTCACTTACTATGCACCAAATGATTATCTGTAGACATCTGGCCAAGCTGGATGGCCATGAGATTAGTAGGTGATGATGCCTGATCAAATTACGTGTCTGTGTCGAGAATAGTTTGCTTTCAAATTCAAATCAAATCGATTTCTTAATGGCTTTTTCCACTGATGAAATATCTCTCTTCATGTCTTCTCTACTACTTTACCATGACTCTGGGACTCTTTGTGTGTGTGTGTATGTATATATATATGTATGTATAGGCACAGGCATGGCTGTGTGGTAAGAAGCTTCCCAACCACATGGTTCCGCGTTCAGTTCCATTGTATGGCACCTTGGGCAAGTGTCTTCTACTATAGCCTTGGATTGACCAAAGTCTTATGAGTGGATTTGGTAGACAGAAACTGAAAGAAGCCCGTCATATATATATATACACAGTACAGTTGGCGCTCCGTCACTTACTACATTGAGGGTTCCACTTGATCCGATCAACGGAACAGCCTGCTTGTGAAATTAGCGTGCAAGTGGCTGAGCACTCCACAGACACGTGTACCCTTAACATAGTTCTCAGGGATATTCAGGGTGACACAGTGTAACAAGGCTGGCTCTTTGAATTACAGGCACAACAGAAACAGGAAGTAAAAGTGAGAGAAAGTTGTGGTGAAAGAGTACAGCAGGGTGCGCCACCATCCCCTGCTGGAGCTTCGTGGAGCTTTAGGTGTTTTCGCTCAATAAACACTCACAACGCCCGGTCTGGGAATCGAAACCGCGATCCTATGACCACGAGTCCGCTGCCCTAACCACTGGGCCATTGCACCTCCACTATATATATAGATATAAAGAAAACAGAAAATGGAGAAGTACTGCTGAACAACAATTGACTTTCATCAATTATTTATTGATTCAATGCAAATAGACTGCATTCCATCTGACAGCTGTTTCTACCTCCAATATTGTATCGTATTGCCATTGATGAACTTATGAACATAATATGTTTGCAAACATATGCATATGGTTAATTATAGGTAATATGCCAGTAGCGTAATGGATACTTCTATCCCTTAGACTGTTATTTTAACCTCTAACTCAACTAACATATATATATATATATATATATATATACACACGTATATATTTATGTATGTATGTATGTGCCTTTGTGTCTATGTTTGTCTCCCCATCATCACTTGACAACCTATGTTGGTGTGATCCAGCATGGCCACAATCAAATGACTGAAACAAAAAGGAAGACTGTGCCTGTGTGTGTGTTTCTCTGCATGCATGAATGTGTTTCTGTGTGTGTGCGTACATCTTAACATGCATTTGTGGATGCCTATCTGAATCTGTATGCATATGTGTGAATATCTGTGAATATATCAGTGTGTGTATGTGTGTGTGTGTGTACATGCATATGTTTGAGCATATATTGGAGTCTCTCTCTCTTTCTATGTGTGCCTATGAGTGCTTATCTGTGTGCATGTAACTGAGGCTATATGTGTGTTTGTGCACATGCCAATGTCTGTCTGTCTGTCTCTCTGCCAATGTCTGCACACTGTACATACATGTGCATGTGTACAGTTGTGGATGCATTTATGTGTATATGTGTGCATGCATTTGAACCAGTCTTTGTGCACATGCTCATTTTGTTAACACCATTTTCTAACCAGCTCCTTCCCACCACTACCACAACCACTACTAACTTTATATCTTTCTACATGTTCCACATGTTATTTTATTGGATGGTTATTCTTTTATTTTGTTTAAGCTGCAACATAACATCCTCTCCTACTAGAAATACCTGCATTATCTCATTTATTAAAGTCCAGTCTTATATAAACCATGGTCAAAAAAAAACAAACTATCACAGCATACACTATTTTTGCTCCTTTTCTACATCTGCTACTGTTATATATCACATCTTCATGCAGCACATACTAAGTGTTAAAATAGAATAATGGATCTCTGTCAGTTTTGTCATTATTGTTTAACATTCACTTTCCTATACCTGTATGGGTCAGACAAAATTTGTTGAGGCAGATATTTCTACAGCTGCATGCCTTTTCTGTCCCCAACCCTCACCTGTCTTCAGGTAAGGTAATATTTCCCCATGACCAGAAATGTTTTCATGGAAGATTGGAAACAAAGGACACTAGTTGCAAGATGGCAACACTTGCCTACAACCATCATGTGACATCAAGGCAAGGAGACACACACACACATACACATAAATATATATTCTTTTATTCTTTATTCTTTTACTAGTTTTAGTCATTTGATTGTGATCATACTGGAACACTGCCTTTAATCGAACAAATCGACCCCAAAGTTATTCTTTGTAAGCCTAGCACTTATTATATCAGTTTCTTTTGCCAAGCCGCTAAGTTATAGGGACATACACACACCAACATCGGTTGTCAAGCAAGGGTGGGGGGACAGACACAAACATACAAATACATATGCACATAGACACACACACACACACACACACACACACATATATGACAAGCTTCTTTCGGTTTCTGTCTACCAAATCCACTTACAAGGCTTTGGTTGGCCCAAGGCTATAGTAGAAGACACTTGCCCAAGGTGCCATGTGGTTGGGAAGCAAGCTTCTTACCACTCAGTAATAGGTGTAAAGAATAGAGAAGGTGAACCTATACTACTTATATTACCAAGCCATTTTGAACATGTTTTATGTAACTTGAAGCTGTAACATATATTCAGCTTAGCTTTTTCTCAGATGTGATTACCTTCAGGTTGTAAGTTATCACAACTTAAAAACTTACAGCACACATGTAACCACACCTGAGAAAAAGTTATTCTGAATATATGTGACACTTTTGAGTTACATAAAACATGTTCAGATTGACTTTGAAACATATGTAGTACAGATTTACCTTCTCCATTCTCTACATCTTTTTATTTATAATCACAAAATTAGCAATCTTCATTGCTAAACCATCAGTTGTATAGTTGCAGTCATCCTATCTAAATCTATATCAAATTCAATATGCATCAAAGTGCATAGCATACATCTATAATACATTAAAAGTCAGTTTCAATCTTGCTTGCTTGCTTGTAATGTTAATCAGTGAAACTGGTGTACATTGGGAAAATACTATGAATTAAGTTTACCCTGAAATGTTAATATGGATTAAATGAAACAAGTTTCACGTAAATCCGTAAAGTAGTTTTCAAGATATTAGAGATTTTCGGGGTATAAATACCCAAAATGGTGTGTAATGGGAAAATGTTCTGAAAATAATCTTCATCTTGAAAGGGAAGAAACTCTTATCTTTCTATTAGACAATGAGTTGACGACAAAAAAAATAATGTTTTTTTTTTACAATTTCTATTTTTGCTTTTGCTAAACACAATATTTTAATCATTTACTAATATTTTTAACTGAATGTGATTTCACAAATGTAAGCTGTTTATACAGTATGTATATTTTAGCTTTCCTTAAACAGACAATATTTTAATGTTTTATAAAATTATTTCCAAGTGAATAAAATATTCTAAAGTGAAAATAGCTTAAAATTTACGGTAGATATTTCATAAAAAACCCGTTCGTAACCTCAGTGTGAAACAGTTTTTTTCGAGTGCATTCAACCTATCTTCCCTCCAAAGATTTGGCTGCTATTTCTAGCACGCCCTGCTACCACGTAACAGCTATTTTTGATAAAGGATCTGAAAGACCTGTTACATGGTAGTAGGGTGTGCAAGAAATAGCAGCCAAATCTTTCCAACCCACAAAACAAAACTGTTACTGGGAAACTCAGAGTTTCCTGGTGACCCAACAGGTCACGAGTAGTCTAGTTAATAAATTTTGTTTATCAAGCATCATCTGCTTTATGTTATCTAAATAAACCATATGCATGCTTGATAGTAATTGAAATTCACCATTGAAATCTTTAGTCTTGAATCAGGTTTGGTAAGAAACTGGATTGAACATGTACAGGTTGCTGCTACAGAATTAGAAAACTGTTGCAAAATGATTTTCAGGCATGGCATGCAGTATATCCAGTGTACTGGGTCTGTAAATCATTGTTAAATATTTGATAGACAATTTCTGTGCGTTGAGCCTAATTGAGTAGGTTTGGTTGGGATTTTATTTGATGAAGATATAACTATGACTAAGATGTCATCAAGGTTAAGATATTGTCTTATCTCTGCTATCACTGCAGCTAAGCCATCAGCATGACTGAGATGTTACCAGAAGTAAGATGCTCCTTGCCATCATGTATTGTATTCTTCTACAGCATGTTGATGAGACAACAATTAAAGTCATCCTGATTAAATGGGAGTTCTCCTATCAGATGAAGCCATAGCATTACTTTGTTCTTTCTCCTAGCGTTTTCTTGGCTAAGATATTGGGGGTGGGTTGCCATTGCCTTCCCTAACTGGAAGGCTCTTGGCCGACAAGAAGCATTCCTCCCTTTGAGTAACCTCATCAGACCAGTTTGATCTCGATCTCAAATTCGCAACCCTCACATCAACTGGTTTAGTCACTGGCCACTTGACCATGGAACAAGTAGTACTGGTTTACATTGTACCAGTAGCAGGTCTCAACATCCTGTGATAAGATCTCTGACCTGACCTGTAAGTAAGACACTACCATGGCTCAAATATCACCACAGCTGAGATGTTGCTATGGCTGAGACAATATCACACCACTAAAATATTTGTCGTGACTAATGATATCACCAGAATTAAGAACAAACTTATCATGACAGTGAATGACATAGTTTCTTGTACAAAGTAACCCAGTCAGAATATTTCAGACCTTTTCACAACACTGCTCATCTAGAAAAGCCCCTAGCATACAATGATCAAAAGAAAATCAACAAGAAACCTATGTTGAAATTGCCTTTGCTTGTAAAGATCTGAAATAGTTGCTTCTCTGTAATGGTTTGGACATAAAAAAAAATAAATAAAATAAAATGAAAATAAAATGTTTGATTGTTCTGCTCTAAGCAATGAAAATCTCAAATGCTGTTCAGTCATAGATAATTCCTTAATGTGCAAGAGATTTATTACACTAACTTCATATGAAATAGAATTACTATGTTTTATAACCTGGCATACATCTCAGCTGATTGTTGTTCTCTTACATTACAGAAGTTTTAGGATCTTAAGCTATTTCATTAAAAGGTACTTGAATGCCATTGTATTCTATGTGTTAATTAAAGTTCCATTATCACAGAACACTCGGCTATTAGTGCATTAGAGTCACTCATTTCATTAACTAGAATAAATGTTTTGACTTAACTGTGTAGAAGTGAAACATTAACCTCATTAACACAGCTGTAACTAATGACAACAATTATGAGATTTTCCACTTGTAGACATGGGTGTATGGTAAGAACACACAAGCGTGGCTGTGTAGTAAGAAACTTGCTTCCCAACCACATGGTTTCTTCAGCCTTTCTCCAGCCACTTTACAGAGTGTACATGGCACTACACGGACGCTTTTACATAGAGCTGAATGGGTGTTTTTACATGACACTGCATGGGTGTTTTTATGTGGCACCACATAGAGGATTTTACATGGCACCGCCACAAGTGTTTCACCACAAGAGAGACTGATCTTCACACTCCTGCTGTGAAATATGGGTCTTCTTGAGTACGGCTAGGCATCTCGGTCCTTTGTCATCTTGCCTGAAAGGTTCAGCATCTTGAGGTCATTCTTCAGTACATCATCCCATGTCTTTCTGGGTTTCCAGCTTCCATGTGTTCTATATACTCTTAGAGATTGGCACTTCTTTATAGAGCTGTCAGCATTCAGCTGCATCACATGACCAAACCAACACATTCTTCTCTCTTGCACACAGCAACTAATTCCTCTTTTGCCTAACTTCTCTCTCAAAACGCTAGCACTCTGTTGAACCTGTACACTTAGATTATACATCCAGTAGATGTATATATATATATATATATATATATATATATATATATATATATATATATATAGAATAAGAAACAGAAAGTCCTTGGTACAGTAGTATTATGTTTGAAAAAAATGAATAGAAATGGCTTTTCAGATAATTTTTCTACCTTAATAATTAGATGTTTATAAGTGAATTCATAAACATCTAATTATTAAAGTGGAAAATTTTTCAGTGAAGTCATTTCTGTACATTATTTCAAATATATAAATGGTTCAAATGTATGGGAAACAAAAATCAAAAGCAGGTGAGGGAACCATAAGCAGGTGTGTTAGTTTGATGTTTGGTAAAAATGGAAAAGTTTTTGACCTTTTGAGCTTACTCTTCAACAGAAAGGGATGGGTGGTAAAAAAAACCCCCAAAAAACCCCCAGAAAACATTGTGTAATAATTAAGAATTCCACATCTGTTTATGTGTATGTGTCTTTGTTTCTGTCTTTCACCCCCACCACCACTTGATAACCAAGCTTGGTGTGTTTACGTCTCCATAACTGAGCAGTTTGGCAAAAGAGACTGATAGAATGAGTACCTGGCTTAAAAAATACATACTGGGATCAATTGGTTTGACTAAGATTCTTCAAGGTGACCCAACATGACCACAATCTAATGACTGAAACAAGTAAAAGAAAGATAAAAGAAATATTATGATAGTGGTTGATTGGCAGATCTTTTTCAAGTAACTCAATAACATATAAAAGTAGATATCACATATCTTAATTCATTGGTCTGTGGATGACATTCTCTATAGTACTGCTGGTAGGATACTATAAGATAATCATGAACAGACAACTGTTTAATTACTTTCCTTTCCACTATGACTAGCGAAAGCCAGAAAGAACAGACCAAGCTACCTAAAAACAATGAAACAAGGAACTTTATAGTCTTGTATTTGCTCTATATAGCAGCTAAATCCTTTCTTCAGAATTATTAGCATTAGAAATGTTTAGTGGTGTATCATCCATCTTTATGTTCTGAGTTCAAATTCCACTGGGGTTGACTTTGCCTTTCATCCTTTCAGGAATGATAAGTACCAGTTGAACATCGGGGTCAGTGAAATCAACTTAACTACTCCAGGGTATGTGTATAAACATAAAAATGCAACTCTTTGCCAAGCCATGTTGATCTCAAGCTTAAATTCATGGCATTCTCATCAGACCATGTTTGGTAGAGGGCCTTTGTCCTGCAATGGACTGATCATGGGCAAACCAATTCAATTCCATTAATATCTTGGATGTTTTATAGGAATATTAAGTTGGTAACAGTTCTTGACTAGTATTTTATCAACCCTACTCCCTCCCCAGCATGGATAAAAAGCAATATTGAATTTGGCAGAATTGAAAGTCAGAACATAAAAAGTCTTAACTAAATTCTGCAACCATTTCATTCAGTGCTTTAATGATTCTGCCAATTCACCAACTCAACACATTCCTTAAAATCTTTGACACTTTGCCTGTCCTGAGTGTCCATGCTTGTTTTCAGACTTTTAGTCATCCGACGTTGCATGCAATCTGAGTAATATAAAGCTTTTCTTTCATAAGTCCCAACTTACTCTGGTAGTTGAAAAAATTGGGAATGTGTATCATATATGATGCATGTATGTCAAGGAATTATGTCCTGCAGGCTCATTGATGCTGGTACCATGTAAAAAGCAACCATGCCAGAGCCATGTAATAGCACTTGCACCAGTGCTACATAGAAGCACCCAGTTCTCTCTGTTGGTGTTAAGATGGACAGCCAGCCATAAAAACTATGCCAAAACAGACGTGAAGCCCAGGCAGCTCTTCCCAATCCATACAAGCATAGAAAACAAATGTTAAATGATAATGATGAACACATGTGATAAACAGAACAGGCAAAGGATTAAAATATCCTTGACCTGTTTTACATTCTAAATCTTAGATTGGTTCAGATTTAGTAAAGATCGCATGGTTGCTGATGAGAGAATCTTAATTGAATGATTCTTCAATTGAAAGGTGATGTGGTATAGGTTTGTTCAAGGAAAGCTGACTGGGGTGTCAATCAACCACAATCACGTCACAGTATTGACCAGGCCATCAGATATCGTTACACACCACTGGTCACAATGCACTTGCCATTTTGTCTTGCTTGTGCCAATCTTTTCCAACTTGATCCAAATTGCTTGACTAAATTGTCTTCCTATTTTTGAGGGGGCCTTCCAAACAGCCTTTTCTGATCTCTTGGGTACCACTTGACAACTGCATGGGTTCACCTGTTGTCTTATGAACCTCATGACATATCCAGCCCAACAGAACTTGTGTTTTTGGTACTCTGCAGTCACATCATTCACACTGCTCTGTTCTCGAATTATCTCATTTCGAATGTGCTCTCTTAATGATATTCCTGTCATGGATTTTCCATGGCCTTTTGCATCACAACCAATCAATGTTCTATCCTCTTCATAGTAGCCCACATCTTACTTGCATATAAGAGCGTAGGTAGGATGGTGCTATTGAAGAGTCTGGCACATATGGCATTGTCCAGCTTTGTTTGGAGTGCATCCTTTATTGAGTTGAATACCTTTCATTCTGCCCTTATTCTCCTAATTGTTGTCATTAGTTACAGCTGTATTAATGAGGTTAATGTTTCACTTCTACACAGTTAAGTCAAAACATTTATTCTAGTTAATGAAATGAGTGACTCTAATGCACCAATAGCCGAGTGTTCTGTGATAATGGAACTTTAATTAACACATAGAATACAATGGCATTCAATTACCTTTTAATGAAATAGCTTAACATCCTAAAACTTCTGTAATGTAAGAGAACAACAATCAGCTGAGATGTATGCCAGGTTATAAAACATAGTAATTCTATTTCATACGAAGTTAGTGTAATAAATCTCTTGCACATCAACCCTTGGTTTACCAGAGAAAATGTATGTCATTAATTACCAACTGAGTCCAATGGACCCAATATTTTTCTTTTAATTAAATTTTATTCAAACTACCACTGTTTCTTAGCTACATTATGTATACTATCAGGCGAATGAAAAATTACTGTTTCTCACAAATTTTTATATAAAAAATACAGCTTACAGAATATGGTATAAAGTTTAAAAATTACAAAAATACAGAATCACAACTCTTCAAGGCAGTGAATGCAGACAACGTTGGAATGTTCTTAGCAAACATGGATATTACAATTCTTAAATGTAGTACAAATTTTCCTGTCTCTTTTGGGGTCACACAAAGAACATTTTCCTTTTTTCTTTGGCTGAGGAATCTCAAATGAAGTTGAAGATTGTCTTTTCTTGTTTGGTTGAGAAATGTTTGTGGAACTAGAAAATTGTTTGTCACGTTCTTTTTTTTTAGCATTAACTCCAGCAAGTTCCTTTGCTTTTTGAATTAGGCACAGTCTTCTTTTATCCTTGAAACTTTGCAAGTGAAGCTGTTTAGTAACAAGGAAAGCATTCACTGCACTTGTATCAATCATGTTGTAGAATATAACCATAGGCCATCTTTGAGTCATTCTTTTGCAAGTGTATGTCCTTACCATCTTATCTAGGGTATCTACTCCTCCTTTTGTTTTGTTGTAACATAACTTCAGGTTTCTTTTCAGCACTTCTTGAATCAATTGAAGGCTGAGACTGCATTGTACTCATAAGTGTGACAACATAATTTTTCTTGGGACAATAAGATAGGATCATAGAATCCTTTTGAAATCCAAATATTGTGCTCTTGATTTCTTTTTCTTTTCCATTTGTGAAAGCACTTGGAAGTTCAACTCTCTTCTTTCTAATTGTTCCAACTAAAGTAGTTTTCTTGCTAAGCAACTTTTGAGCCAATCCTAGACTTGTAAAAAAATTATCACAGGTTATACTGCGACCAGTATTTTCAAGTTCTTTTACTTGTTCTTCAACAACTCTTGAACCTCGATTTGTCTCTCTCCCTTTTACTGGATCTTTTCCAGTGTAGATTTGCATTTTCACTGTTGCATATTGCCCAAATTTTAATTCTATATTTCCCTGGTTTTGAAGGAATATATACCTGGAATGGGCAGCACCCTCTTAATGAAAATAATTGTTCATCAACTGTCATCATGAACTTGGAACATATCCATCTTGCACATTCTGATTCCACATTTCAAGTACTTCTCTTATGGGCTCTAATTTATCATCACTTCTCTTTTTCTACTTGTACTAGCATCATCAAAAACACAATACTTGTAAAAACTGTTGAAATCTTCCCTGGTTCATAATTTTGTTGAATATTGGGCGGCCATCTTCTTAATTCCATAACTGTGACATTTTCATGTTTAGATTTATAAACACCTATAAGAATAATCAGAATGATCAATTTCCTTCCATTAAACAACCAGACCTTCAACATTTGTCCATTTACAAATTACTTCAAGAAGATTCTGGCACATAAAGATAGTAAAACATGTTTGAATGCTATCGCAAGACCTTTTGGGATGGTCCACATTCTTGGCACATGATATTGCAAGATGAAGTTCTTACTGCTGCTTGAGTAGGAGGATTAGAATGCCAAACTTCTTGTCTGTCTCTAGAAACATAATGCTCATTCATAATTGGTGGCTTGCAAATAATTGTTTTTGAGTATCTTCATCATCTGATGACACAGAACCTAAACTGTCCAACACACAATCACTTTCACCATCATCTTCAGAGCAATAGAAGGAATCACTACTATCTTCTTCCCATTCTTCATCTAATTCCAATAACCTTTTCGATATTTGGTCTTCATTCAAGTTTTCACGTCTAGGTATATTGGAAAGCACAACTGAACTACATGAAACTTGATAGCAGACTAAAGGCAGATATTACTCTCTCACATATTTATACTCTCCTGAAAGATGATGCAATATATTGTAAAAATTGCATCATCACATAGAAATATTGCATCACCCTATAATCTAGCTGATTGAAGATGATGCAAAACCACACAAATTTACAGGAATATTTTCATAATCTTTCCTATTTTATCTAAAATTCAGCAAATAAATTGAATACAATTTTATCTATTTTGTATCTGATAAATATCTAGGAAAATAATATTTGATATTACTTTTATTCTGTATAGAATGACAAAAGTATTGTCTGAATTTAATTCGAGGGTCCAATGGAACCATATGGTAATTAATGTATAAAGTGAAATTTTCTAGTTTTTATAAACATATGGAAAATTTCCTATTTGACAAATAAAAGAGAGTCAAGAAAATATAAGAGTCACGAGAAATCAGCAGAATCAATTAATATAAACAGTAGGAAAAAGCAACTGAAAAACTGAAATGGGTCCACTGGACTCATTGGTAGACAGAAGGTTAAGGAATTATCTATGACTGAACAGCACTTGAGATTTTCATTCCTTAGAGCAGAATAATCACACATTTTATTTTTTTAATTTTATTTAATTTTTTTTATGTCCAAATCATTACAGAGAAGCAACTATTTCAGATCTTTACAAGCAAAGGCAATTTCAACATATGTTTCCTATTGATTTTCTTTTGATCATTGTATGCTAGGGGCTTTTTCTAGATGAGTGGTGTTGTGAAATGGTCTGAAATTTTGTGACTGGGTTACTTTACTTAATGTCTTAGATCTCTATCCTGAGGTAACCACTTGATGTTTTAACAAGAGACAGATCCAACAAAATATTATTTCCTCTCAGCAACAAACATGCTTGAAAGATCAAAGATCAGAACATTTTGTTTTAAATTGTTAGCAAAATGCAGAGTAACATAGCTTCTGGCTCTTCCTGTTCAGAGTTCAAATTCTGCCAAAGTTGACTATGCTTTTCATCCTTTTGTGGAGGTCAGTACCAGCCATTTTTTTTTTTACTAGAAAAATTAATGGCTGCTATGTTGTTTTGTTACTTCTAATCAGCTTTGATTGGGAAAAAGAAAAACATATATAATTTTAAAAAACCCTAAAAACCTATGATGAGAACCATTCCAGTTGTAACCATCCCATCATTGCAGTAATATGTGAGAATGCATTAACTTATGCTTTCTTTCTTGTTTAAGGTAGTAAAGTGTGGCTTGATGGAAATTTGGCTGCTATCTCTAGCAAATTAAACAACCATGTAAAAGCTCTCCAAGTTGTTCCTTGGTTTCAGATCAACTCTGATTCAGTAGACTTATAATCAAAAGAATTTCAGTCATGACCATCCCGTTTTTTAGGGATATTAAGGAATATTTTTATGTAATGTATTCTCCCTTGTTTAAGATAATAAAGTGTGGTTTCAGGGAAATTTGGTTGCTGTTTCTAGCAGAATGAATGACTGATGCTATGCTTCTATTTAGTTCATTTCTCTCCAGTTCATTAAAAACTTCTGAAATCCCAAATCTATCATTCATTGATACTTATTGATATTATTAAGAACCAGAGCATGCATATCACAAATCAGTGGTGTGACTAAGAAGCTCGCTTTGCAACCACATAGGTTTGGGTTCAGTCCCACTCTGCACTGATTAGGAAAGTATCTTATACTCTATAGCCCTTGATTGATCAATGCCTTGTGAGGGAACTTGGTACATGGAAATTATGTGGAAGCCCATTGTGTGTGTGTGTGTGTGTGTGTGTGTGTGTGTGTGTGTGTGTGTGTGTGTGTGCATGCCTCTCCTCCATCTCTTGACAACTGATGCTGAGTTTTTTTACATCCCCATAGCTTTGTGGTTCTGCAAAACAAAAGAGACCAATACAATAAGTACCATACATAAAAACAAAATATGTACAGGGACATAAACACACTAACACCTGTTGTCAAGCAGTGATGGAGGGACAAATACGAACACAAAGACACACACACATACACAGAGACATATAATACAACGGGCTTCTTTCAGTTTCTGTCTACTAAATTCACTCGCAAGGCTTTGGTTGGCCTGAGGCTATAAGAGAAGACACTTGCCCAAGGTGCCATACTGTGGGACTGAACCTGACACAGCCTAAAAAAAAAAAAAATTTTGAATAAAAGGAAATAAAAGGACTTTTCATTTCATGAGGCTTGACTGATAATAATGAATACCAGTAAGACATTTGGGGTTGATTTGTCTCTTCTCATCCCTCCACAACATTTAGCTTTTTGCCAAGGCAAAATAAATTTATTGCTAATAAACAATAACCAATTTACTAACATACTGAACTGTATCTAAATATGAAACCTTATTCAAACACCAATTAGATAGGTAGATGGCAGCAGCAGAATGGAAATATCAAACAAACAACAAAGCCAAAACAAAAGAAAAAAGGAAGAAAAAGCTTTTCATTTGTAAACGATAAAACTTTCAGAGATTTATTGCTTCAGTATCTAATTAATTTGGTTTCATTCTAAACTGTCAGATATCCTGAATTTCCTTTTTATATAATCCTGAAGTAGTTATTGGGGAAAATAGCTTGTTAGTTAATGCTAATTTACTGGGTTTTTCCTCTTTATTTTTATTTGTAGTCGTTTATAGTTAAGACAATCAATTTCTATAAAAGTGATTGGGATTGTTTTCTTACTTTTTTTTTTTTTTTGTATTATTAAGGCAAAAATGCTTAGCTGCATTTCCTCTGGCTGGAAAACATTCTGAATTCAAATTCTGCCAAGGTTGATTTTTACCATTCATTCTTTTCGGATCAATAAAATAAGTCCCAGTTGAACACTGGGGTCAATGTAATCAACTTGTTTCATCCTTTTAATATTGGTGGTGCCAAAATTTGAAACCAATATCTAAAGGGCAGTAAAAGCTGGCAAGAACCATGAGCATGTCAGGCAATATGCTTAGCAGCATTTCTTCTGGATTTACATTCTGAGTTCAAATTCTGTTCAGATCAACTTTGCCTTTCATTCTTTCAAGGGTCTATAAAATTAAGTACCAGTTTAACACTGGGATCAATGTAATTGACTAGTCCCCTTCCCCAGAGTTTTGGGCTTGTACCTAGAGCAGAAAGAATTATTAGTGGTATTTCACTTATTGCTATGGTCTGAGTTCGAATTCCACTGAGGTTGCCTTTGCCTTTCATCCTTTCAGGGTTGATAAATTAAGTACCAGTGAAGCACTGGGGCTAATGTAATCGACTAATCCCCTCCTCCAAAATGGTTGCCCTTGTGGCAAAATTTGAAACTATTATTATCATTATTAAGGTGTTAAGCTGGCAGAATCGTTAGCACCCCAGACAAAACACTTAGCAGTATTTCATCCATCTTTACATTCTGAATTCTAATCTGCCAAGGTCTACTTTGCCTTTCATCTTTTCGGGGTCAATAAAATAAGTACCAGTTGAACACTTGTGTTAATGTAATTGGCTTATCCATCCCTCAGAATTACTGACCTTGTGCCATAATTTGAAACCATTATTATTATTATTATTATTATTATTATTATTATAAGACAATGAGCTGGTAGAGCAGTGATGTGGGTGATAATATGATGGGACATCTTATGATACTTGTTTCAGATTTTTTATGTTTTGAGTTCCTAAATGGTAGACTTCACTTAAATTATTGCTTGACTTAACCACCTATTCTTCTTTAAAAAGGTAGGGTTTATCTTGATGGGAATTGAACTCAGAATGCTGAAAATCAGAACAAACATCACAATGTGTTCTGTCTGACACTCTTAAAACTCAGCCAATCAACCTATCTTACCATATTTCTATCACAATTTATTGCTTTGATGTTTTTTATATTTACTGTCTTTCAGTATTGCAATATTCAATATTGTTGTAATATTTCCTAATGTTGCCAGATGATAAATTTATTATACTACAAATTCCTTTTGATTTTACCTTTTTCATACCAACCTGCTTGAGACTGCTCTTAAACCTGTGGTACAGACTTCCTGTTTAAAATTGTTCAAAATTAGAACTTCCCATTAAAATTTGATGCTAATTTATGTTCCAAACATTGGATTAGTGATGACAAAATTATTTTATTATATTCATCATCATCATCATCATCATTTAGCATCCGTTTTCCATGCTGGCATGGGTTGGACAGTTTAACTGAAAACTAGTAAGCTGGAGAGCTGCTCGAGGTTCCAATATAAGTTAGCATGGTTCATTATTTTTTAAATTAATTGTAAAAAATAAAAAAACAGTATGTGGTTGGGTGGTAAGAAATTTTCTTCTCAACCACATGGTTCCAGGTTCAGTCCCACTGTATGGCACCTTGGGCAAGTATCTTCTATTATAGCATGTGTGGTAAGTAGCTTGCTTACCAACCACATGGTTCTGGGTTCAGTCACACTGTGGCACCTTGGGCAAGTGTCTTCTACTATGGCCTCGGGCTGACCAAAACCTTGTGAGTGGATTTGTTAGATGGAAACTGGAAGAAGCCCATTGTATATATATATGCGTGTGTGTGTGTGTGTGTGTGTGTCCACCATCACTTGACAACTGATGTTGGTTTGTTTACATCCCTGTAATTTAGCAATTTGGCAAAAGAAACTGATAGAATAAGTACTAGGCTTACAAAGAATAAGTCGTGGGGTCGACTTGTTTGACTAAAAGCAGTGCTCCAGCATGACTGCAGTCAAATGACTGAAACAAGTAAAAGAATAAAAGACTATAACTCTCAGCCAACCAAAGCCTTGTTAGTGGATTTGGTAGATGGAAGCTGAAAGAAGCCCATCATGTGTGTGTGTGTGTGTGTGTGTGCTTCTGTATGTTTTTGTGTCAGTATTTGTCCCCTACCACTTCTTGACAACCACTGTTGGTTTGTTTATTTCCCCGTAACTTAGCAGTTTGACAAAGAGAGTGACAGAATAAGTACCAGGCTTTAAAAAAACCCAAATTAGTGCTGGGGTCTATTCATTCAATTAAAACTTCTTCAAGGCAGTGACCAAGCATGGTTACAGTCTAATGGCTGAAACAAGTAGTAGAGAAATAGTAAATTATATCATTATCATGATTTATTGAGATTTCAAGAGAAACTCTTTGACAAAGGGTCTAAAGAATCTTTGAAATTCCAAGAATTAAGGTGAGAGAAAACCAAAGCAAAACCAAATCTTTATCTCGCATGAGCAGCCTTCAACATTTTCTATTCAAAATGATTATTTTAATTCAATATTTATGTACTGTTATGTATAGCTTTATCTACTTCAAGTTCAATTGTTAAAAATGAATTATCTTATGTTCTTTGTTTACCTTTCCAATTTTTACAGGAATCAGAGTTGTTGGATACAACTTTAAAAAATAACCAACTTGAAGAAAACGTTGAACGACTAGAAATGAAGCTCCAAGAATCTGAATCGGTGAGTGAATATATATATGTTTTTGTGTGTGTGTGTGTGTGTGTGTGTGTGTGTGTGTGTGTGTGTGTGTGTGTGTGTAATTTTAATGACTTGTTCTATTTCAGTATGGATTATATGATTTTTGCCAAAATTTTTAGCACTGAAAAATGTCCCTACTCTTGTCTGGCATTTAATTGGCTCAGTCATGAGGTCGATTCTCAGCAGCATGTTGTGACCTTGAGCAAGACACTCTATTTCATGTTGCTCCAGTCAACTAAGCTGACAAAAATAAGTTGTACCTGTAATTCAAAGAGCCAACCTAGTTACAGTCTGTCATGTTGAATCTCCCTGAGAACTTTATTAAGGGTACACATATCTATGATGTGCTCATCCACTAGCACGTTAATTTCACAAAGTGGCTGTTCAGTTGATCAGAACAACTTGAACCCTCGTTCCAGTTACCAACAGACCTCATACATTCTCAAACATATATGTACAAACATATGTATTATCTCAGTCTGCATCACTACCAGTGTTTTGTGACAAGCTTGCGCTACTGGTTGTGTCTGCTGCAGTCAGATCTTCTCCAAAAACATCGCCAGTCCGCATTATTGCTTTATCACCTCCTCCATGAGATGCGATATGTTTGAGATCAGTTTTCACCATTTCATCCCGAGTCTTTCTTGGTCTCTCTCTTTCATTGTTTCCATTCACTTTGAGCCTGCTGTTCATATATAGGTATATATATATATATATGAGTTGTATCTATTTATCACCCAATGAGACACATCTGCTCTACCGGATGCTGCTGAACCAGTTGTTAAATATCCCATCCATAAGGGATCGATGCTAGATGTGTCAAAACAATTGTTGTGATTTATAAAAATTCTCATAGATTCCATCTTCTGTCTTTCATTCACCATATATATGTCTGTATAATGTGATTGGCAAAGCAATTTTCAAATTCTCCTTCACATAATCCAATGTAAGCCTTTCTTATCTGTTGCATTATCATTAAGTGTCGCAGTAACTTCTGCCTTATATATGACAGATTTAATCATACATTGTGGGTCAAATGGACAGGACCCTGGGTCATGACAGTTACAGCTGGATTTAAGTTCTAGGTATTGACCACGTGTAATGATACTCTCCATACTGGAGCAGTAGTTATATGATAACTTCACAGAAAACTTAATAAATATTTTCCTGTATCTGTGAGTTGCTGGAAAGTGTTTGTCTAGAAGAAATAGGAATCTTTTACCTATGTTAGTTTTTATATTAAGGCAAAAGGGAGTACTTTTTTTTGTTGATCTTTCTGTCACAGAACAATACATTATATATATATATATATATATATACTAGCTGGTGTACCTGATATAAGAAAGCAATTTCGTTATAACTGCCACAAAAGGTATATTTTCCATCATGAAAAAGTACAAAAAACTGTCAGCTGGAGGCGGGAGAGATTGTTGGAGGTTGGCAAGAGAGGTTTTCAGAGGTTGACGAGAGGCAGAGACATTATTCTGCTTATCGAAGGCATCTGGGAAATGTATAACTACTGTCATTCACAGAAAAACTCTTGTTTTATAGTGAGAAAAGCGCTGTTGAAGTGTTAAGTGAAATTTGACAATTGAGGATCGAATCCACGCTATGCCTGCATGAAGCCACTACAAATACGTTGTGGAATAAAAAATTTATCTACTGTCATGGAGAATGTGTAACTGTAAAAATACAGAATTATCGGAGTAATGGTTATTCAAAAAAGTATGTTATGTATAGAAATGTATGAATGAAGTCTTTAAGGTTTAAGATTCAAATTTAGGAAGTGCAATAATAATGTTTAACAGTTCAAAACTGTGAGTAGTGAAATGCAGAATTAGGTCGGCTGATCGTGAGAATCAAATATTGATTGCTTTGCTTAAATCTGCAGGCGGTATGGGTTATTTCCCTTGTGTTGTTTAAATAAAATATTAGTAATATGTAGTAGATAGAAGGATCCATTGGAAGGGCCCTAATATCAATTTTTTTTCAAATATCTAAGTATGGCACGAGGTTTCCAGACATGAATTCTACTCACGTGTCAAATAAAGTATAAAAGTGATATTGTCTGCAAAACTTAGAAATAGAACACAGAAAAAATCAATATTCAAAGTAATAGAACATAATCAATGAAATGAGTTATTTCCCTTGAGCGTTTTAAAAAAAATATTGTTCAGATGCTATGAGTTATTTCCCTTGGGTGCTTAAAAAAAATAGGTATATGAGGTAGATATAAATGTCACTTCCAGGGGCCGTATTATCGATTTTTTTCAACAATCTAAGTATGTCATGAGGTTTCCAGACATGAGTTCTACACACGTGTCAAGTTTCATCAAAATCAATAAAACAATGTAGGAGGAGTTAGCTAACAACGCCACAAACAAACACACACTGATTTTCCACATATGTAGTATATATATATTTTTTTTCTTTTATTCATTTACTTGTTTCAGTCATTTGACTGCAGCCATGCTGGAGCAACTTCGGGACTTAAGTTACAGGGATGTAAACACACCAACACTGGTTGTCAAACTGTGATAAGGAGACAAACACAGACTCAAAGACACACACATATACGACAGATTTCTTTCAGTTTCTGTCTACCAAATCCACTCGCAAGGCTTTGGTCAATCCAAAGCTATAGTAGAAGACACTTGCCCAAGGTGCCATGCTGTGGGACTGAACCCAGAACCAAGTGGTTGGGAAACAAGCTTCTTACAACACAGCCACGCCTATATATATATATATATATATATAATTATATTCTATAATTATAAACATAATTATAACCAGGGGGAAGCTATAATTATGTTTATAATTATAGAATATTTGTATAATTTTACCTAAAAAGTTATTTTAACATACCGAACTACTTGGTAAAATTATTAATTAATTACTTGATTAATTTTACCCTTTTATTATCATTAAACCTATATATATATATATATATATATATATATATATATATGTGTATATGTATATATGAGGGTCGGATTGGTTGTAAAGTTCATCGGCTGACAAAGATTCTCTCATGGAATGTGACCAAATGAGGTCTATTTTTCAACATAATCCCTTTTGCTGTCCACACATTTCTTCCATTGGTGTTGCAGTGCCTGAATCCCTTTGTTGCAGAAGCTTTTTTGTTGTTGGTCAAAGAAGTCATCAACAATAGATATGATGTCATTATCATTGTGATACTGGTTCTCAGCCATGTTTTTTCATGTTGGGAAACAGATGATAATCATATGGGGTGAGATCAGGAGAATAGGGAGGGTGTTCAAGCAGTTCAAAACCACATTTATGCACAGAAGCCATTGAAATGAAGGACTTGTGTGCTCAAGCATTGTCCTGACGAAACAATCCACTGCATGGATTGTCATTTTGTCTGTGGCTCAAAGTGATGAACTCAACACTTATCTTTGGTTTGGAAACATTCAAGGAAACCAGTTGAATCTGTCTCAAACAACGTCAGATTTTCCTGTGATGTTATCAGCCTGGCATGCTTTTGATTAGGTGTCAGAAACACCTTTGTCATGTCAAGTTCATTGTGCAGAATATTTTGAACTCTCTCACAGGATATACTAACAGCATTGACTATTTGATTTATAGTCAGTCACCTGTCTTCCATGTCATGAGCATAGCATAATCAATGTTTTCCTTGGTGGGTATCTTCAAGACTTTGTCTTCCCCTCCCAAATTCAGCTGCCCACTTTTGCACTGTTGATAAAGCTGGAGCATCATCCCCTAATGTAGCGACAATGTTAGTATGAATGTTGTTGAGGGCTAAACCCTTTTTCTGTAGGTACTTGATAACATCATGATACTAAAGTTTGTCCATTTTCAGGAAAAGTCACCACTAGTACTTTTAAAGTCTTCTTTAAAGAGTGAGGTGTCAGTTTACTGGGAAAGAAACAATGCAGCTATTAATAAGAAATGTTGAAATTAATGCATACAAGATTTCGCAACACTAGTATCACTCCTTCATAGTCAGCCTATGAACCTTTCATATGTGTCTGTTTCAGCTTTCAACTGTTTGAAACCAGTTTTGTTTATACTGTGTTCCTTTATGTTCCGTTATATAGCAATCCAACAAATAGAGATCAATAAAATATGCACCAGACTGAAATAAATACTGGGGTTATTATGACTGACTAAAAACCATTCAAGGCAGTGCCCCAGCATGACCATGGTCCAATGACTGAAATAGTAAAAGTATAAAAAAAAAAAGAATCAAAATTTTAGTTGGAACATCTTAGAAGTTTCTGTTACCAAAAATGGTAAACAACTTCAAAGCCTGAGGAAAATGTATCCGGCGTGCTTGTAGGAAAATCAACATGATTTCTCATTTTGTTATTGAATTTTTTCTTTTTTTTTTATAAAAATTTTTGGTCTAAATAATATATTTTTGGTGCACAGTGGTACCTTCTGAATTTTAAAATTGTTGGTATTTAGTTAAATTTAACTAAGCTTTTGGTTAATAACTACTATACTAGATACACAAAATATTTAAGAACAAACCTGCATTCTTTACTACATATATCATCTTTCCATCTTGCAACTATGTATGTAATATAAATATATATGTGTGTGCCCGTGTGTGTGTATAAAGGTACATTGCTTACTCATTAAGGTGTTGTACTCATGATTGCAAGACCATGGTTTCAATTTCCAGGCTGGTGGTGCATTGCATTTTCAAGCTAAACACTTCATTTCACTCAGCTGTAAATAGGGATCCTGGGATGGAATGACATCCTGTTCTAGGGGAATGTTGTATTACCACCCAAGCAGCAGGGTGGCATCTTTTGAAGGCTATAACAATGCAAGGAAGCACATTCTGACCAGTGGTGTATAACCACATCTGATTGGTACCGCATAAAAAAGCCATTGCTGCTGGTGTTATGTAAAAAGTGCTGGTGCCACATAAAAAGCAGTGGTGCTGGTGCCACATAAAAAGCACTGGTGCTGGTGCCACATAAAAAGCACTGGTGCTGGTGCCACATAAAAAGCACTGGTGATGGTTCCATGTAAAAAAAAGCACTGTTGCTGGTGCCACATAAAAAGTGCTAGTGCCATGTAAAAAAAAGTGCTGGTCCATATAAAAAAGTGTTGGTGCCACATTAAAAAAGTGCTGGTTCCACGTAAAATGCACTGGTGCTGGTGCCATGTAAAACGTACTGGTAATGGTGTCACTTAAAAAGCATTCTGTACACTGTAAAGTGATTGATTGTTAAGAAAGGCACCCAGCTGTAGGAACCAAGCCAAAACAGACAATGGAACCTGGTGTGGATTCTGGCCTTGTCAGTTCCTGTCAAACCATCCAACCCATACCAGCATGAAAAACATGTTAAATGATGATGATGATGATGATATATAAAAGATAGACAAAGATGTAGCATGTATTTTATATATGCATTGACTCACTCATTATCTCTATGGCTCCTTCCTTTCCCATCTTTTATCTCTCCATTCTAGTGTGGTTTGGATATGGAAATTTGGTGATATACAAAAGGCTGCTTCTGTATTATGTAACTTATAACCACAGTCTTTGATAATTTTGTTTTTAAGCACCAACCACGTTGTCTGTGCAGTAACAATACCGATGTATTTTAATGCATATGCATTTATTTATTCAATTATTTCCTTGTTAATATTCATTTACAAGTTGCTAAGCATTAGATAAAGGTGATAGGTTGGTAAAATTATAGCAGTGGTATGGAGGTGAGCTGCTAAACGTTATCATCCTCATGTTTTTAAACATATACTTAATTTAAAGGCTGAAGAACAATGATTGTTGAAAGTTGAACACATGGCCATGTAGTTTGTTAGTCTCTATTGTTGTTTCTTATGAAAGCATCAAATTATCATAGGCGCAGGTATGGTTGTGTGGCAAGAAGCTTGTTTCCCAACCAGATGGTTCAGGGTTCAGTCCTACCGCATCGCAAGTGTCTTCTACTCTAGCCTCAGGCTGACCAAAGCCTTATGTGCAGATTTGGTAGATGGAAACTATAAGTGGATTTGGTAGATGGAAGCCGATCATATATATACATGAATGTTTGAGTTTGTCCCCCACCACTGCATGACAACTGGTGCATGTGTGCTTATGTCCCTGTAACTTAGCAAGTTTGGCAGAAAAGACCAATAGAATAAGTACCAGGCTTTTTTCAAAAAAAGAAGATAAGTTCTGGTGGTGATACATTCGACTAAAAACTTCAAGGTGATGCTCTAGCATGGCCACAGTCTACAAGTAGAAGATAACAGAAAGATGAGAAATCCAGTTTTGTTCAGTTCATAGATGTGGCACTGGCACAGGTGCTTTTTTTACTGGCACTGGCATGGGTTCTTTTTTACAAGGTTAGGCTCAGTCAGCTGAAGAGAGATGCAGGGGACATGCCTGTATACAGCTGTGATTTTACTTAGCTTGAAATAAATGTCTTCTCTAGCACAGCAAACCACCAGAAGTCTCAGTCCCTTGTCATTCCCTCCATGAGTGACCCTGTGACTGTTAGGACTTGAGGCAGTAATGTCCAGGGAATTTAGTTATTACATTGCTAAAATTGTGGAGATGCATGGCTTAGTGGTTAGGATGTCAGACTTATGATTGTAAGATTGTGGTTTCAGTCTCTGGCTGGTCACCAATACATCTAGCTATTCCTGGAAAAAAGAGAAATACAATATCTTCAAATTTAGCTTTGAATACCCTGGAAATAGGAAGTGGTAGGAAAGACTTCTGGCCATAGAAAATCTACCTTAGCAAGTTTCATCTGACCCATGCAAGCATGGAAAAGTAGATGTTAGAACAATGATGATGATGATGTCTATATAAGAAAGTTCTTAGCAGGCCTAACCTGCCACCTAGTTTGGGTTCATTGTTGGTGGATGTTTTTCTTTTTCTGTCTTTTAATAATGTCCCTAAGAAACACTTGGATATTAAAATTCCTTGTTATCAGCTAGTGCTGAATTTATCAATTTAGAAGCATATAAAACTTGTGAGTGAATTTGGTAGCTGGAAACTGAAAGAAGTTGGCTGTGTGTGTGTATTTGTGTCCCCTTGTCTTGACAGCACATAATAATTGTAAAATATGTCAGTCATACAAGTTTTTCATTTTCAGTCATGCAGTTATTCATTTCCAATAGTGTGCAGAAGCATTTCTGAACATGGAGAAATAGTACCTTGCTTGGAAACAGGTGAAGGTGGGCAACAGGAGAGCATCCAGCCACAGACAATCTGCCTCAGTAAACGCTGTACAACTCATCCAAGCATGGAAAAGCGGACATCAAAATGATGATGATGATGATGATTTAAATTTTTGTGAGATCCACTGTAAGTTTAAGCAAGAGGCCTTGAAGCTTTATATAACTTCGGTTATATTAACTTTATATAACTTAGGTCCTCACTTAGTCTAGCGTTGTTTCTAACATCTGGAAATTTATGGTTTAAACTGTCCAGGCTGTTTCTGAGAATTTCAGACTTGATGCTTGGTTGAATTCCCAATATAGTAGGAATTTGCAGACACCATGATAAAATGTGGTCAAACTAAAAATAGATTGTTCAATCTGGATAAAGATAGGTTATCAGTGCAGAGTTAAGCTGTTTACAAAAGTCTGCTTACAAACTGCACTATTTTAACTGTTATGAATATTTTCCATGATTTTTCAATAATGAAACTCACCACTACTGAATAGTTGCAGGGAGAAATGATAAATGTATAGATTTTACAACTTCTGAGGTACTGAAAATTTTAGAAGAAATTCCAAGAAAGATCGATGGATTTTTGATAAAACATATCCAAAGACTGACTCGATGTGAGCAGAAGATGAAACATTCTTCGTACAAAATAATGATGATGATGATGATGTGTCACATACAGAGTGTATAGTTCTCAATTAACTGACAGTAGACGAGATGCAATGTTGAGATTTTTAGATGTTTCATTTTAGTAGCTGTTTGTAAATTTCTTTTTATTTGAAACACGTTTTGGGTGTTAAGGCTCAGGTACAGACACTTATCATCTCCCCATATTCATAGCTTATAACCTCAATATACAGTTGGAAGATGCATGGCTCAGTTAGAGCATTGAGCTTATAGTTGTGAGTTTGTGTGTTCCATTCCCAGACTGGGCTGTTGTTATGTTCTTGAGCAACTTCATTTCATGTTGCTCCAGTTTACTCAGCTGTAGAAATGAGTTGCAACATCACTGGTGCCTTTCCCTTAACATTGATAACATTGATGGCGTGGAGAGGAGTGACTGGTATGGATGGGTGACTGCTTGTCTTCCACAAACAACCAATCCCATAGTCATTCATGACTGAAGGGGTTCTTTACTCCTTATTTTTATTCCTTACACTTACAGTTATAAACGATTTTGTATTTACTTATTTTGTTTCCTCACTAATTCAAATACAAAACTGTCTATATTTATGTTTATACACACATACACACCTACACACACACACACGGAAAGACAAAATGGAATAAGCAGAACAAGAGGAGACGCATGAAACAGTCACTGATGAGGAGACTAAGATAATAATAATGATAAAGCTGAAGTGAAGACCAACCATGTAGTGGATGTATTTAACTGGCAAAATGTGACCACCCCTAAGTATAGCAATATTCCTATATCTAGCTTTTCTTTATTATAAATCTAAAGCAATAATGGTTTCAAATGCTAGCACAAGACCAGTATATTTCAGGGAGGTGTAAGTTGATTACATTGATCCCAGTGGGTGAAATTTGAACTCATGCTGTGAAGACATATGAAATGCCCCCAAGCATGCTAACGATTCTGCTTTAGCTATAGTAATGATGATAATAATATAATAATCCTTTCTACTATAGGCACAAGGTCTGGAATTTGATAGGAAGAGGCTAGTTGATTGCATCAACCCCAGTACTCAACTGGTACTTATTTCATTGACTCCAAAAGGATGAAAGGCAAAGTCGACCTTGGCAGCATTTGAACTCAGAACGTAATGACAAACAACATGCCACTAAGCTTTTTACCCAGCATGCTAACAATTCTGCTAGCTCACTGCCTAATGATAATAATAATAATAATCCTTTCTACTAAAGGCACAAGACCTGAAATTTTGGGGGAGGGAACTAGTTGACTACATCGACCCCAGTGTTTCACTGGTACTTAATTTATTGACCCTTGAAAGATGAAAGGCAAAGTCAACCGTAGCGGCTTTTGAACGCAGAATGTAAAGACAGATGGAATGCTGCTAAGCATTTTGCCTGGCACGGTAACAATTCTTCTAGCTCACCACCTTAACAATAATAATAATAAAGTCAGGAATGGTACAGGTGAAACTAATTGAGCATATTTTCATTTTAGCAACTTCATACATGCTGTGCTCCTTTCTAATGTTACTGATATATTTATCACCTGACAAAATGAACAACGACTCACTGTAATATCCATGGATATTACAAATTAGATTGTAATTATCCTATGGATGTGGATTATAGACACAAACAACGTCATCTGTGGAAATGCATGTAGTGATGCATTAAGGCATATATGAAATTCCATCCTTGGATTATTATTATTATTACTGTATATATATATTATCTTTTACTTGTTTCAGACATTAGACTGCGGCCATGCTGGGACACTGTCTTGAAAGATTTAGTTGAACAAACTGACCCCACCACTTTATATCTTTAAAGTCTAGTACTTATTCTATCAGTCTCTTTTTGCAAAACCTCTAAGTTACAGGGATCTAAACAGACCAGCCCTAGTTGTCAGCTGGTACTTATTTTATTGCTCCCAAAAGGATGAAAAGCAAGAATTTGAACTCAGAATCTACAGAGACAAAATGCTGCTAAGCATTATGTGCCATGTGCTAACCATTCTGCCAGTTTGTCACCTTCAGAAAACATTAATATTACCTTACTTGGAAATAGGTGACAGGATAGGCATCCAGCCATATTATAAATTTTGCCTCAATGAATTCTGTCTGACCTATGCAAACATAGACAAGAGGATCCATAATGATGATGATGGATATATAACGATGGTAATTAAGGCAATGGCAGTGACTGTAGAAATGATTAAAGTCTATCCAGTCAATGACACGGATGAAAATGATGCTTGACAACTTCATCCATTGCAACTGAATATTAAAACAGCTTCACTTATTTTGTTAATAGCCGTATGCTAATGTATGCTAATGTATCCGTATGCTAATGTATATAGGCACAAGCATGCCTGTGTGATAGGATGTCTGATATCTAACCACATGGTTCCACCTTCAGTCCTATTGTGTGGGACTTTGGGCAAGTGTCTTCTACTATAGCCCTCGGTCAACCAAAGTGTTGTGAGTGGATTTGGTAGACAGAAACAGAAAGAACCCTATCATCTATATTTAACGTCCGCTTTCCATGCTGGCATGGGTTGGATAACTTGACAGGAACTGGCAAAGCCAGGGGTTGCATCAGCTTCCGTACTCTGTTTTGGTTTCTTTCTATGGTTGGACGCCCTTCTTAATACCAATCACTTTACAGTGTCTGCTGGGGGGCTTTTTATGTGACACCACCACCTGTGCTTTTTACAGGGCGAGTACAGCAATGCACCCCATATCTCCATCCTCTGTCATCTCCTTCATAAGGTTCAGCGTTTTGAGATCAGCCTCCAATACATATATATGCGTATTGTTTTATTCTTTTACTTGTTTCAGCCATTTCATTGTGGCCATGTTGGGGCACCAATTTTATTCGAACAAATCAACCCCAGGACTTATTCTTTGTAAGCCTAATACTTATTATATCAGTCTCTTTTACCAAACTGCTAAGTGACAAGGACGTAAACATACAAACATCGGTTGTCAAGTGATGGTGGAGGGAGAAACACAAACATATATATGTATGTATGTGTATGTATATATATATACACACACAATGGGCTTCTTTCAGTTTCCATCTACCAAATCCACTCACAAGGTTTTGGTCGGACCAAGGCCGTAGGAGAAGATACTTGCCCAATATACGTGCCATTCAGTAGAACTGAACCACACAGCCACAAATTTGCTAGTTCTAAAATCTCTTTAAGAGATGTAAGTGGTAACTCTACTGAAAAGTAATGGTTGTTACCACCTCAAATTGGTTGTTCTGCATAGAAGAATGTTACTGAGGAGGTGTCCTCCCAGGGTAAAAAACAGTGATAACATTGTTCTATGCAGAACAACCAATTTGAGGTGGGAACAAGCATTACTTACACACACACACACACACACGTGTGTGTGTGTGTGTGTATGTACCTATATATATATATGTATGTATCTATGTGTATATATATATATATATGTATCTATGTATATATATATGTATGTGTATATATATATATATATATATATATATATATATATATATATATATATATATATATATATATATGTATGTATATATGTGTATCTATATGTATGTATATATATGTATGAAAGGAATTCACCTTAAAACTAATTAATAATATTAAAGATTTTATAAATAGGATAAAATGGAAAGCATATTACAACAATAGGGACATATATGATATTAATGATATAGATAACACTAAATTCATTGGCTCTAGATTTAAATCTAGAAATGAACCCCCATATAATAGGGAAATACAGATCCAAGAAGATAAAATTTGGAAGATAGTTAAAAACATGAAATTTCATAAATACCCAAATAGGCGCAATATATACTTGAGAAATCTAGCTACAAGAATAAAAGAAATGTGTAATTTAGACGGATTCATAGTACGATGGGATAAAACAGGAAACCTATATAAACTAGATATTAATTTATACGATAAACAATTGGAGAAAGAAATAAATATAAAATATAAAATAGTTCCGGAAAATTCCCTTTATAATGACAATAAGGAATCTAAACTAATCATGTTGAGATATGAGTTAGATAATAAAACGGAACCTTATGGACCCATGCACCCTAGGATTACCCTGAAAAACCACAAAGATAATTTTTACTCTGACCCAAAAGTTAGACTTGTATGCCCAAGTAAGTCAGATATAGGCAAATTAAGTAAGATAATTTTAGATAAATATATTAATAGATTAAATGACTTAAATTACCTTAAGCTTTGGACTAGCACTAATGATACTTCAAAATGGTTTAATAATATCAAAGATAGAAATATATATAAATTCATCCAAATAGATATAGATAATTCTTCTTCTATTAATGAGATCATCCTTAATAAGGCACTTATTTATACAGTGAGTAAGGTAGGAATGACTTATGATGAGGTTAATGTAGTAAAAATGGCTAGAAAATCACTAATTAGATGTAACAATAAATTATGGGCTAGGAAGGATATTAGGGACAACTTTGATATACCAATGAGGGCACCCGATTCTGCTCAGGCAACAGAAATAGTAGGTATGTATTTATTATCTGAACTTAAATTGGAAAACATAAAATTGGGGTTTATAAAAGCGTGATTTATATAGGGATGACCTATTATTAATTACTAAGGATTGCACTAATAGAACTCTAGAATTATATAAGAAGAAACTAAATAGGTTTTTTTAAAAGAAATAGATTGGGTATTAGCATATATAATGAGCACTATAATATTAATTATTTGGATGTTAATTTCAATGTAATAACAGGTAAAACTCAGCCCTTCCATAAAATTTATGAAAACCTTAGATATATTAATGCTTAGAGTAATTACCCACCCGCGATTAAAAAATCGTTAACATATAATATAGGAAAAAGAATATCACTACTTTCATCCAAATTTATATCTATTTTTATCTTTAATATTATTAAACCAGTTATGCACTGGGGTCGATGTCCTTGTTTGTCCCCTCTATGTTTAGCCCCTTGTGGGCAATAAAAAAATAAGAATATTTATAAACCTTATAGGAAGCCCAATGATAGACTTAGTTATATTAATGTGTGTTCCTGCCATCCCTTCATAGTGTTTAAAAAATTTAGTTAAATACATTAGCAAAAGAATCTCTAGCCTCTCCTCCAATAGGGACATTTTTAATAGCGTTGCCCCAGTATATAATAAGGCTCTAAGAGATAGTGGTTTTAGTGAGGAAATAACCTATACACCTGCCACCAGTCCAATAATAAAGAAAAGAAAACATAGGAATAGGTAAACTATCTGGTTCACACCCCACTACTCACCTGAAGTGACCTTTAATATAGGCAAGTACTTCTTAGCACTGATAGACAGACACTTTCCAGTCAACCATAGTTACAGAAAGCTCTTCAATAGACATAACTTAAAAATTAGTTTCAGCTCAACTACTAATTTTTAAAATATAATCGCACACAACACACAAAAACCACAATATGAAACCAGCTTTCATGCAGGGATAAACATTTGTGCCTGCTAAATGGAGCTTGCATGTCCGAGACCATCATTTATGAAGCCACCGTAAACTCTATATCCACTAAGGACACAGTTTTGACAAAGAAATATGTGGGCCTTACAGAAGGTAATTTCAAAGCCAGGTTCAATAATCACACCTTGAACTTCAGGCACTGGGATAAAAGGAAAATGACCAAATTATCCAATCAGCGGGAAGTGCAGTCTTTGTGATACGGAAAGGTGGCTCATCTGGAAAAGCAGCTTAGACCCTGCCACATGTCTAAATTCAAGAACTGAACTTTTTGGACCATGTCCACATGTGGCTAAATATTTGTTACATTTTTGGTCCCCGTGAGATTACAGATAGGACTTGCTTTCTATATTGTGTCCATGTACAAGCTTCTTATCTCTCTATACTTTTTACTTATATTTCTTATATATTTTATATACTTTTTTACATATTTATAGAGATATTGTTGTACTTGGGGATGGTCATATTGCCAGTTTAGCCAATAAAAACACACGCACTGTATATTTGGTGTTAATTTGCTTCAGCTTTATATTACATTAATCTTATTTTGGCCAGAGTTCTTTCGTCACACTTCTGTGACTTCATCAGTGGTCCTTTGTTTTCTTCTTTCTTATGTGATATTGTTTTATAGGTTTATTCCTCATATATTTTTTACACATATCTTTTCTGTATTCTACCATCCACCCTGCTTTTTTCTTGTGCATATATAGACGCATATATGGAACCTTTTCTGTACGCTTGTGGATGTGTGCATGCATGCGAGTATGTGCATATATAGATGTGTGTATGAACCTTTTTTGCACATGCATGTGTGTGAGCGTGTTGCGTGCGCATTTGTGTGTGTGTGTGTGCGAGCGTGTATGCGGGTATGTATATATTTTTTGGCGAATGTGTGGGTGAGCATGTGTGTGTTTCAAGTGAGGGTGGATGAGGATATACATATAGGCGCATGTACGTGGGTGTGCGAATGTGCATGTGTATGTATGGACATGCACGCTTACGTGATTACTATGAACATTTTTACTCCCTCCCCTCACTTAGCGGTCATTCTAATAGCTCTTTTGTCTTAATAACGGTCAATCACAGAGTAATTTCCCTTTGTTTAACGGTCATTTTCATAGCATTTTTTCGATGGCCCGATAACTGAAGAGATGGTGGCGCGGGTTTCCGCCCCGATATCTGAAACTCAGAGTTTTATCATGGCTACCGAATAATTGAAACATATTATTTACAGTTATATATATATAAGTTATAATTAAAATTAATGTTTAGATATAAAATTATACAATTTAGCATCTAAACTTTATGTCCCTAGTCGTGTATCGGCACACTACGGTACATACCCAATACATTCTGTCTTTTGTATCAATCATTTAGAATATATATATATACATTTATATCTACATGTGTGTGTCTTTCTGTCTGTATGCCCCCCATAACCACGTGACAACTGGTGTTGATATGTTTATGTCCCCATAACTAAGCAGTTCAGCAAAAGAAACTAAAATAAAATACTGGACTTTAAAAAATAAATCCTGGTGTTGATTTGTTTGATTAAAACCCTTCAAGGTGGTGCTCCAGCATGGCCACAGTCAAATGGCTGAAGCGAGAATAAAAGAATATATCATGGCATCACTGTGTTGATCCAGACTATCGGATGTTGTTATACACCACTGGTCACAATGCACTTTTCATTGTTTTAGCTTTTTAATGATGCCACTCTGCTGGCTGGACAATCCAGCCAATGTTCCCCCTGACCAGAAGGATTTTACATTGAAGGGTCACCCATTTACAGTTGAGTGGACTGGAGCAACGTGAAATGAAGTGTTTTGCTTAAGTGTACAATGCACTACCTGACCACTGGGCCACTGGTCATCACATGTATATATATTATATATATATGTGTGTGTGTGTGTTTGTCCCCTACTACTACTTGACAACCAGTGTAGCTTTGTTTATGTCCCCATAACTTAGCAGTTTGGGAAATGAAACCAATAGAATTAAGCACCAGGTTTAGAAAACAAGTAGCAGATTTGATTTGTTTGACTAAATCCCTCAAGGTGGTGCTCCAGTATGGCTGCTGTCCAATAATGGAAACAAGTGGAAAGCTAAAAGAGGCCTCACAGAAAGACGCAACCATTGATTGTGATTCTTCAATTTTGTTGTTTAGCCTTCACGATTCTCATTAGTTCCAAGGTCATCTACATTCAGGAAAGATCTATAATCAATTTAATTGGTTTCTCCCCCACTCCACACCATTGAAGTTGAATTTGAACAGATAACAGGACAGATTTTGATCCCCCCACCCTTGTTTTTTTTTCATTCTGAATCCTCAGGGGAGAAGGAATGGAATATAAATATGTTCAAGATTTAATCTGATTTGTTTCTGTTTCTGATGTTCCTAACTATACCATTTTGTGGCTGTTTAATAATGGCAACAGAAATACAAATGATGGTGGTGGTGATGATGGTGGTGATGGTAATGATGATGATGATGGTGGTGATGGTAAAGACAATGATGGTGGCAATGATGATTATGATGGTAGTAATGGTGCTGGTGACAATGATGATGATGGTGGCGGTGGTGTTGATGACGATAACGGTGCTAATAACGATAGCAATAGTGGTGGGAATGATGATGGCAGTGGTGGTAGTATTGATGATAACGATGATGTTGATGGTAATGATGACAGCAGCAACAGTGGTGTTGGTGATGATGATGATGATGATGGTGGTGGTGGTGGTGGTGGTGATATTGATGTTGATCATTCTCTCAATTATAAAAGTATGATGTCAGAAGTAAAAAAAAAAAAAGGACAACTCCAAAAAACCCATAAAACAAAATAAAAATCAAACAAAAACTAAAATGGTTATTTGACAACATACTGCAAGTATCCATTCAATTATTTGTATGCAGCCTTTTGATAGAGAGGATTTACTACATATTACTCAGCTGAAGTCTTTCAAGCAAAAATGGAAATTTTTGTCTGTTACAGTATGCAAAATTGATACATTGAATTTGTAATGTGTTATAATAGTGAACCGGTTGGGTTGCATTCTCTAGGTTTCATTTCTTCTGGCTGTGACTCCAATTATATATATATATATATATATATATATATATATATATATATATATATATATATATATATATATATATATATATATATATATATATATGTATGTGTGTGTCTATGTATATACATTTGCCTATGTATATACACATATATATATATGTATATATACTTGTCTCAGTCATTTGACTGCAGCCATACTGGAACACCATCTTTTAGTCGAGCAAATCGACCCCAGGACTTATTCTTTGTAAGCCTAGTACTTATTCTATCTGTCTCTTTTTGCTGAACTGCTAAGTTGCGGGGACTTAAACACACCAGCATTTGTGTCAAGCGATGTTGGTGGGGACAAACATACATACACACACATATATATATACACACATATATATATACACACATATATACAACGGGCTTCTTTCAGTTTCCATCTACCAAATTTACTCACAAAACTTTGGTCGGCCTAAGGCTGTAGTAGAAGACACTTGCCCAAGATGCCATGCAGTGGGACTGAACCTGGAACCCATGTGGTTGGTAAGCAAGCTACTTACCACACAGCCACTCCTACGCCTATATATACATATATATATATATGTGGGTGGGTGTATATATATATAAACATATCACTGCTGTCATATTAAACTGTCGTATGTCCAAATTTGATCAGATGAATTTTATTCAATATTTAATTTTGCTTGCAATAGCCAGCACTTTTGGTTAGGCTATCGTATCTCCAGCTGCTTCAGATCAAAATTGTCAAAGTGTAGCACAATGGTTTAGCATTTTTCAAAAGTGTAGAAAGTCCCACATACAACAGTTTTGCTAAAATATTTCTGACTAAAAATATCATACCTGCATGGAGTCAGGATTTTCTGCACTCAACAAAATATTATTGTTAAGCTGAAACTGTTGATAATGTAAAAAGAAATGGAATGGTGAAGAAACTATTGTTTTGTTTTCTGAAAAGGCAACATTTTGGACTTAGAAAACTTTTGCATAATAACAAACAATATATACATACATATATACCAGTGGCACTTAAAAAGCACCATTCAAACATGGTCGATGCCAGTCCCCACCCTAAATGGCTCTTGTGCTGGTGGCATATAAAAAGCACCACCTGAATGTGACCGATACCAGTGCCACCTGACTGGCTCCCATGCTGGTGGCACGTAAAAAGCACCTGCTACACCCTCGGAGTGGTTGGTGTTAGGAAGGGCATCCTTCTGTATAAATATTGCTAGATCAGATTGGAGCCTAGTGCAACCTCCTGAATTGCTAGTCCCCAGTCAAACCATCCAACCCATATCAGCATGGAAAACAGATGTTAAACGATGATGATGTGTCTTGCTTGTGAGGAACCTGGCTGAAGCTCCTCTCCACCTTACCTCCTGGATGCAGCATACATCAACATGCCTCCGTTCAAACATCTCAGCAATCTTGTTAGATCTACATTTCAGTGTGCTTATGAAAACTGGGAAAGGGATGTGGGATGGAACATGGGAAGGTGAGGTGTTATTCAGCACCTGAAAAGAATGTTGTCATGGTTTTGAAAAAGATTGGTTCAGGTCATATCTAACTTAATAATACTACCTGATAGAATTAGCTAAATCCTTTTTAATTCAAGTTTTGTGATATCATGGTCCATTCAAGTTCTTGTTGAGTGAGTTGTATCCAGGCATAGGTGGCTTATCTGCTATTCCTTGAAGAAATTTGTTCAGATTCCGCTTAAATGTGATGGGATCCTTTTCCTCTTTGATCTCTTTTGGGACAATGTTAAATAGGGCAGGGCTTGTTGAGGAAAAGAAATTGTCATGCAGTGTATTTATGTGTTGCGATTCTGAATTGGGTGGGGGTTGTGTGGCCTGTGCTCTTAGCCTTGTATGAATTTTGAAGTTAAAGTTGACGTTATTTAGGCAATGCTGGTGGTATATTCTCCACATTGTGCAAATAATGTATCACTCATGGTGGCGCTGGAGAGAATAGAGTTTCAATGCTCTAAGGTGGTTCCAATAATCGAGATCACCCATGCCCTTAATTCTTTTAGTTAACTCTTTCAGTGAATGTCAACCGTATTGTTGTTGTGGGCACTCCAGCTGAGATTGTTGTCAACAATTACTCCTATGTCTCTGATATTATTAGATGTTTTGAGTGGTTCCCCTGAAGATAAAGAGTATGGATGTTTTAGCATAGTCTGTCTTTGAAAAACCATTAGCTCAAATTTTCCCTCGTTCAGTTTCATTTTATTTTTGTCTGCCCATTGACTCACAGCATGTAGATCAGACTGGAGTTGAGTTCGGTCTTCTTCATTGATAATTTTCTGGAGCTTGGAGTCACCAGTGAATATCTTCACTTTGCTGTGTTTTAAGATACTGGAAATGTTGTTCATATAGGCAATGAAGAGCAGCAGGCCCAAGACAGTCCCCTGAGGGATGTCACTGGTGACTTATTCTGGGCTTGAGTGATCATAACATGTGTCCTATTCTCTAGGAAATACTCAATCCAGTGTAGTAGTTTTCCACAGGTTCCAACATTTGACAATTTTAACAGTAGGGTATTGTGGTCTACTCTGTTCAATGCTTTACTGAAGTCAAGATATATGACATCTGAATTTGAACCTGATCCCAAGTCTTTGGGGACACCATTGATGTGGTGTAAGAGCTATGTTAGACAGTTCCTGTCACAGTGAAAACCATGTTGGTTTGAATTTAGGAGATTGTGGGTCTGCAAGAAGCCAGCTATCCTTGATCTTACCATCCTTTCAAATACTTTAATGATACGGGAGGTGAGTGAGATTGGGCGATAGTTGACTGTGAGGGATCTGTTTCCCTGTTTGAAAACCGAGATGACAGACTGGGATAAGAGCTGTTTCAGTATATAACCTGAGTCTAAAGAATTTCTCCAGAGGTTGGTTAGAGGAACTGCAAGTCAGTGTCTACATTCCTTCAGGAGATTAGTGGGGGAATCTATCAAGGCCTACAGCAGAATAGTATTTGATCTCATTACTTGCTGCTATGATGTCTGAAGCAGTAAAGGTTATGTCCAAGATTATATGTTGGGAATCAACTTCATTCACATCCCTTACATCAATATCAGTGAGATCACTAAAGACAGAGCAGTATTGTTTCTGTAGTACTTCTGCCATTTCTTTAGCATCATGCTGGAGAATCCTGTTATCATCAATATATATATATATATATATATATATATATATATATATATATATACATACATACATATATATACATATATATATATATATTATATATATACACATACATATATATACATATATGTATATAAATTATATATATACATATAAATATATGTATATATATCATATACATACATGTATATATATATATATATATATATATATATATATATATATATATATATATATATATATATATATATACAGAGAGAGAGAGAGAGAAAGAGAGAGGAGATAAGAAATGGCACAATAATTAACAAGAAGTGTGTCATTGGTGTTAAATTCAATTAAATAATAACTTTTAAACACCAATCATCCACTTCTCTGTGTTAATTATTGCTCCATTTCTTATCTTCTCTATATATGTTAAACCACAGTTTTACCTTTAATTACCTATTACCTTATAATGAGGACTATACATAGCGAGGTAATACATCAGGAGTGCCTACGGATACATCTATTAGATAATTGCATAACCTCTAACTTATATCTTGCTTAATATATATGTGTGTGTGTGTGTGTGTGTGTGTGTGTGTGTGTGTGTGTGTAAGGTTGAAAAGGAACACACAAGTTGATATATATATGGAAAAAAAGTCAAGGTTGAAAATGCTAAAATAATTTTATAAAAAACATTTCAGTACTGGTTTCGGTCATTGAGACTTTTTCAACTGTAAGTATGGGAAACAATTAAATTTTGGAAAAATTAAATGAAAAGCTTTTTAAAAGAATATTTGCATAGTATTCAAATATACAAGGGGCATTTTCCTTGTTTCTGCCTTTCTAAAATTTAATTGTTTCCCATACTTACAGTTGAAAAAAATCTTAATAACCAAAACTGAAATGTTTTTTATAAAATTATTTTGGCATTTTCTACCTTGACTTTTTTTCCATATACATATACATATATATATATATATATATATATACATACACACGCACATACATATATACAAAAATTAAAAGAAAATGGAGATTTATGATTGAGGTATTTTAAATATAATTTATTAACATAATAATATAATATAGGTAGTAACTCTATAAGATGTACCCGGTGCAAGCTATGGACACATAAGAAGTGCAGCAACATCAAAGGCAGGTTAACTAGCAAGTTAGTTTTTGTTTGTGGCAGATGTTCAGGTGCAATAAAGACTGTAAACAAACAGGAAACAACTTCTATCTCATTCCAGGGTGAAAAACTAGAGGTAGTCGATAGCTTCCGCTATCTGGGCGACCAAGTTAGTAGTGGGGGTGGGTGCGCTGAAAGTGTAGCTGCTAGAATAAGAATAGCCTGGGCAAAGTTTAGAGAGCTCTTACCCCTGCTGGCGACAAAGGGACTCTCACTCAGAGTAAAAGGCAGACTGTATGACGCATGCGTACGAACAGCCATGCTACATGGCAGTGAAACATGGGCTGTAACTGCTGAGGACATACGTAAGCTCGCAAGGAATGAAGCCAGTATGCTCCGTTGGATGTGTAATGTCAATGTGAATACCCATCAGAGTGTAAGTATCTTGAGAGAAAAGCTGAACATTAGAAGCATCAGTTGTGGTGTGCAAGAGAGACGATTGCGCTGGTATGGACATGTGGTGAGAATGGATGAGGATAGCTGCGTGAAAAAGTGCCACACCCTAACAGTTGAGGGAACCCGTGGAAGAGGTAGGCCCAGGAAGACCTGGGCTGAGGTGGTGAGGCAAGACCTTCGTACATTGGGCCTCACCGAGGCGATGACTACTGACCGAGACCTTTGGAAATGTGCTGTGCGTGAGAAGACCCGGCAAGCCAAGTAAGATCGTTGCCAGTGCCCCTGGACTGGTTCTTGTGCGGGTGGCACATGAGATGCACCATTTTGAGCGTGGCCGTTGCCAGTACCGCCTGACTGGCTCCCGTATGATTTTCGAGCGAGATCGTTGCCAGTGCCCCTGGACTGGCTTGTGCGGGTGGCACATAAAAGACACCATTTCGAGCGTGGCCGTTTTCGTGCGGGTGACACGTAAAAGCACCCACTACACTCTCTGAGTGGTTGGCGTTAGGAAGGGCATCCAGCTGTAGAAACTCTGCCAAATTAGACTGGAGCCTGGTGTTGCCATCCGGTTTCACCAGTCCTCAGTCAAATCGTCCAACCCATGCTAGCATGGAAAGCGGACGTTAAACGATGATGATGATGATGATGAATGAATAGAAATACTACAAATTCTTTCAATTTATACCCAATAATGAATTTATAAAAAATTCATATTTATGGATATGAATCTCATTAGAGAAATATTTGACAAAATTATATTATCATTGCAATATAATATTATGTTAATAAATTATATTTAAAATATGTCAATCATAAATCTCCACTTTCTTTTAATTTTTGTATATTGAATATACCCTTCTTGAGTTTTGAAAAGGTTTTCTCTGCCATATTGAGTATTTTCTGAAAACCAGTGGGAAATTGAATGTTTTCTATCCTTATAAAGGAAACTGTTTTTCCTTGTATTGAATTTGATTATATATCATCATCATCATCGTCGTTTAATGTCCGCTTTCCATGCTAGCATGGGTTGGACGATTTGAGTGAGGACTGGTGAAACCAGATGGCTACACCAGGTTCCAATCTGATTTGGCAGAGTTTCTACAGCTGGATGCCCTTCCTAATGCCAACCACTCCGAGAGTGTAGTGGGTGCTTTTACTTGCCACCGGCACGAAGGCCAGTCAGGCGGTACTGGCAACGGCCATGCTCAAAATGGTGTATTTTACGTGCCACCTGCACAGGAGCCAGTTCGGCGGCACTGGCAACGATCTCGCTAGAATATCTTTATACATGCCATCTGGCACAAGTGCCAGGAAAGCGATGCTGGGCACAGGTGCCATTATATGCATATATATATATACATGCATATATACATATATATATATGCATATATATATATACATGCATATATACATATATATATATGCATATATATATATACATGCATATATACATATATATATATGCATATATATACATGCCTTTATATATATATATTTATATTTATATATTTGATCCTTTATATTGAACACTCAATATTTCATCTACATTCAATACTTTCTTTCATGGTGCCATCCATTTTTATTTTATTTTATTTTATATTGTATATTGTATATCATATTATATATTGTATATTCCATATTCTATACCCCACATTAGTTCTGCAGGAATATAAATAAAACATAAAAAACAGACAGTGTTGGAACTCTTTTAAGTAAAATAATATATTCCTCTATACACAATCATACAAAAAATCCACCTTTTTTTGTATTTATTTTTACTCGCATATATATACATATATATATATATGCACATATATACATATATATACATATACATGCATATATATATGCATATATATATATATATACATATATATGCACATATGTACATATATATGCATATAGATATATATACATGTATATATATGTGTGTGTGTGTATATATATATATATATATATATATATATATATATATATATACAGATACACACACACACACACATCTTGGCATCGCTTCACTGCTGAACATTAGGAATACTGTTGTCCACATCGTCTACACACTCATTTGTGGCTGATAAGGCTGATGTGAGATTGACGTATCCAATTGCAGTGATGACAGGGATATGGTTGTTCAGGGTCTCATGACAGTGCTGCATTATTTTTTCACCTCTGATATTTGTCTTCAAGAGAAGCACAGCGAGAGATCTCAACAGATGAAAGAACATCACTGATGGTATGGCACCAAGTTGATTTTCAGTGAAGGACAGAACAAGTCTGCTTCCATAACTCTGGTGGCATGCCATTGGCTACTGCTGCCTTTCTACTCTTCAGCCAGCCTATGGTAACTGTGGTCTCTTCCAGGGTTGAAGGCTCATCTAATTCCATTCTGACTGGTTGCTGCTGGATGTGGAGGATTGCATTTTCCAGGACAGTTTGCACTGAAGAGGGCCTCAAAGTATTCAGACCAGCAATTGAGGATGGATCCTGTCTGTGAGAAGTGCCTGGCCACCTAAGCTGCGCAGGGGACTCTGGACTTGATATTTTGGGCTGTAAACTGCCTTGGGAGCTTCATAGAACCCCCTGTAGTCATCAGTCAGCACACAGTTGTGTTCTCCATGTGCATACACACATATATACATACACACATATATATATGCATACATATATACAGATATATATACACACACTCACAACATATACATACTTACATACATAACACATATACACACACACACACACACACACACACACACACTCACATACATTTCATGTATATATACATGCATACAAATGCAGAGTAGATAAAACAAGGGACAACTGATGAAGGGATTGTTCTTTATGTTGCCTGTTTCGTTTCTCTATTTGTTTCTTTCGTTGTTCAAAACAAAGTTCGTTTTTCATGTTTTTGTTTTTTATGTTCGTTTTTTTCATTTTCACATTTTTTTGACATCCTGTACCCATATATGCATGTACATATACATATATAAGTAGGTATGTACATATATGCATATATATATATATATATATACACACATACATACATGACAAAGTGAAAAAGTCAGAAACTCAACATAGTCTATTCATTAAAGTCAGTTACAGATGTGATGATGATGATGCTTTACTCAAGGAATGGTGACAATAATGTTGCTTTGAATCATCTGTTCTAATTTCATTCATATCTTGGATGCTTTACAAGAATATTAAATTGACTCCATTTGACTGGTACTATATTTTATCCTCTCCCACCCCCACTTCTTGCCACCACTTAAAGAATGAAAGACAAAAAATTTTTTTTAAATGAAAATGACTTTGGTGGGGATTTGAACTTGGAACATATAGGGCTGCAAGTGTAATATTGGAAGGCATTTTGTATCAGACATTGTAATGATTCTAATAATAGGTGCAGGCACGGCTGTGTGGCAAGAAGCTTGCTTTTCAACCACATGATCCTGGTTTCAGTCCCACTGCATGGCACCTTGGGCATCTTCTACTCTAGCCTCTGGCTAACCAAAGCCTTTTGAGTGGATTTGGTAGATGGAAACTGAAAGAAGCCTGTTATATATATATATATATATATATATATATATATATATATATATATATATATTAAATATATACTTTTATAAAACAAATTTTACAAAATATATAGTATCTGTTAACAGTCTTAGCCAAAAACTCACAGTTGAGTTTTTGTATATATATATGTATACATGTCTCTTAAAGGATAGAGCTCAAAATCAATGCATTGAAGATACTTCATTGCAGCAACAATTATAATAACAGAAACAACCACAATAAGCCAAACCTATGCACATTTCAATAGGGTATCCCGGAAAAATAAACCACATCATAAGATGTCTCGTAAAATATTGTAACAAATTACAACATATTACAAATTTCTGGATACTCCATCTCATCAGGGTCGCATTATTGCCATCACCAATACTATTATTAGCAAAACACACACATCATCCAAGAGGGTGAAAGAATAATCGACGGCACGCAACCTACCATCGTTATTTTCTTACAGAATGTAAACAAACCAGGGGTACCCTATTGAAATGTGCATAGGTTTGGCTTATTGTGGTTGTTTCTGTTATTATAAATGTTGCTGCAATAAAGTATCTTCAATGCATTGATTTTGAGCTCTATCCTTTAAGAGACATGTATACATATATATATATATATATATATATATATATATATATATATATATATATATATATATATATATATACACACACATATATATAACAAAGTAAAGTTGTAAGGTATTGCATGAGTGGAAGTATATATGAAATGCAATTTTAAAGATGTTTATTCACTTGACCGGTTTCACTTTTTGGGAAAAAGATTGTCAAAAGTAAGAGTATTCAACAAAAGGTATTAGGAGTCCAATAAAAATCATGTTTGTTTGGTAGTATAAATATACACAGAAGGAGATATATTTAAGAATTTACAAAAAATTGGTTTGGTCAGCCCATGGCTATAGCAGTAGAGACTTGCCCAAGCTGCCATGCAGTGGGATGGAATCCTGAACCATGGGGTTGAGAAGCCAGCTTCTTACCACACAGCCCTACCTGCACCTATTTTTATATCTTTCGCAGACAAAATATCCGACTGCTGTTTGACATGGAAACCATTGAAATAATATATCTTACTTCAAAATATATATTGTTTAGCGCCAAGAATGATATCTAGCCATAGAATTCCGTCTTAAGAAGTTTTGTCTAAAAGATGGAAGTAAAAGATGGAAGTAAAAATGAGTGATGATTATGTATCTGAATCAAATGGATATGACATAAGTAATGCAGGAGTAAATATGTGTGTATGTATGCATACTTTTATCTTTAGAATGTACCTTTGTCTTTTTCCTAGACATTGCAACACCTAGGATCATATTGGTTTCAAATTTTGATACAAGGCCAGTAATTTTGCTGCGAGGGGTTAAGTCAGTTCCCTCAACCCCAGTCTTCAACTGATACCTATTTTATCGACCTCAAAAGGATGAAAAGCAAAGTCAACCTCAGCAGAATTTGAATACAGAAGATAAAGACTGATGAAATGCTGCTAAGCATTCTGCCTGGCATGATAACCATTCTGCCAGCTCACCGCTTGTAGAACTATATAGATATTAATTGCAAGGGCACAGTATTTCGTTTTGCAACCATAATATACCATCAAGTGTTCACAAGTCAATATTGTTCCTTACTGTTAGCAGTGTGATGTTCTCATTTTTTAAGTTTATCTCTGCAGATTATCAATAGAATTCAAAACCAGCAGTAAATTCTATAGAAAATCAGTAGACATAAACTGTAAGTGCCAATGCATGAAACTCTTGGACCCTAAGTCACTCTTTTGCTTCAGCTAAATATGAATAAAAATATACATATACTCATATTTTGAGTTCTATTTTGCCTGTTTGCATCACCAAAGTTATGTCTGTTTATTGGTTATTTGTTTACGTCTAAATATGTTCCACACCAAATTTAAGGCTATGACCCTTTGAACTATTTTTGTTAATGGATGTGCATATCTGTTTCAAGTTTTTATCTTCAAGCAAGGCAGCAATCTGATAGAATCATTAGCATGCCAGACAAAATGCTTAGTGGCGTTTTGTTCATCTTTACACTCTGAATTCAAATTCTGCTGAGGTACACTTAGCCTTTCATCCTTTCGAGGTTGATAAAATAATGATCACTGGGGTTGATGTAATCAACTTACCCACTTCCCTGAAATTGCTGGCCTTGTACCTAAATTTGAAAACACTTACATGATTGTTGTATCTCAGGAGGATCATCTTGCCAATAATTGATACACACAATGGTTCTATTTCACTTCTTTACTATTTATTTTTCAGTTGATTAACTACTTAACCCATTAACTAGCTTCAAGACAGGCAGACAAACCTAGAACAGAAATTGCGTCATTGATGAGATGGGTTGCAGATGGTGACCAAATGACTTTGACAAAGCTGATTGTTTGATTAACTGAACCATTAATCAAGCAATCAATTAGTTAATTACTTAAATAGCCAATAGTGCACCAAGCTGGCCAAGACTGTATATTTACCTTCAGCATTAAAGAAGCTATAGGTTTCCAGCTAGCATGTCTGATTCATCAATACTGCTAAATGCAGAAGCTGATGTGCAAAACCAATGGTAACCAGTTATGTGCCATAACCAGGAATATACCATTTGACAATACATAAGTGCAGTCATGGCTTGCTTCCCAACCACATGGTTCCATGTTCAATCTCACTGTGTGGCACCTTGGGCAAATGTCTTTTTCTATAGCCTTTTGAGTAGATTTGGTCGAAGGAAACTGAAAGAAACCCATTGTATATGTGTGTGTGTGTGTGTGTGTGTGTGAGAGCCTGCTTCTCCCCCACTGCCATCACCACTTGACAAGTGATGGAGGCGTGTTTATGTCCATGTAACTTAGTAGTTTGGCAAAAGAGACCTATAGGATAAGTACTAGGCTTAGAAAAGAATAAGCTCTGGGTTCGATTTCTTTGACTAAAAACCCTTTAAGGTGGTGCTCCAGCATGACCAGTCAAATGTCCGAAACAAGTAAAAGAATATATGTGTGTGTGTGTGTGTGTGTGTGTGTGTGTGATACTGATTCAGTGTCTGCTTCCATTCAAATGACCTCTTGTGTCCAATAAACACCTAGTGGTATGGAACCATCTTAGATGTTTAATAGGTTCACTGGTTTATCTTTAAAGACAGTTAATTTCATTGATCTAATCATTTCAGTCAGAAAATAGGAAGACTAAAAAAGCAAATCCTTTTTCTGCAAATAAAATAGCGTGCATATTTGTGTGTATGCACAATTTATAAATATGTATGTGTATATACAATATATATGTCTGTGTATGTGTATGTGCAGTTTATGTATGTGTGTGTGTGTATGCCCAATTTCTGTCTGTGTGCAAGTTGCATTTTCCAATTTATAAACTGCTTTTCATGTCATTCCAAAGCAACTGACATCGACATATCTGTTCTGCATGAAATAACTCTGACCAAATTTATATTATCATTTATCATCATCATCATTGTTATTATTATTATTTTCTTTTTCTTCAATATTTTAGTAGCTGTTTCATTGTAAGTTGTTGACAAGTGCAATTTCAAGTAATGAGCTAGATGTAATAGTCATCACTGGCGCTATTTGGCAGATTTTGAATTGGTAAATCCATCACCACCAATCGAAATAGCTTTTATGTGGTAGCCAGTAGCTGCTGGGGTCATAAACCAGTTCACCAGTTGATGATTAGGTTTACTGTTCAATAAATATATATCTTCGATACTGTTACACCAAGTTAATTTCTATGTGGTTCCTACAGATGTATTGTCCTGTCTTGTTAAAGAGGTAGATGATGGTGGTGTTCAATTACAGGTCAGCCCAACCCTGAGATTGTGCAGATTAACAATTAGAGACATTCCATCCTGTCTTTTTACCCAGACATTATCGCACACAGGATGATATTGGTTTCAAATATTTGGCACAAGGCCAGAAATTTTGGGGAATTGGGTAAGTTGTTTACATTGACTTTGGTGTTCAGCTGCTACTTATTTTACCGACTCTGAGAGGATGAAAGGTAAAGTCGGCCTCAGTGGCATTTGAACTCAGCATGGAAAGATGGACAAAAAGCCACTAAGCATTTTTCCTGGTGTAGTAATGATTCTGACAGCTTGCCACCTTATATTCAATGAATCCTCTTTATTTTATTTTATTCTTTGTAAGACAGTAGACTTTGATTTGAGAAAGATTCAGTTACTGTTTCTTACATCAAATTGGTAGGGGTTGTCAGAACATCAGTTGAAATGCTGTGTGGTATTTATTATGGCTTTTAGTGTTCTGAGTTTAAATTCTGCCAAGATCAGCTTTTGCTTTTCATCCTTCTAGAGTTGATAACGTAGCAATCTGAAGTGGTGAACTGGTGGAATCAGAGAAAAACTGGATGTTACCTATGATGATTGAGTGCATTGCAGCAACAATGTCCTAGATGTAGGAATAGTGCTTGTTAGTGGTCCCCACTTGAGCCTTGTAGATTATCAGCAGTTGTTGTGGGCTGCGATATTTTGTAGCTCTGAACAGAAGACCCAGTCTTTGAGATGCAGTTCAAGCTTTGTGCTGGTGTCCATGCTCGTTCCACATAAAGGTGCCCATGCTCATGCCACATAAAACACCCATATTAGTACCACATAAAAAGCACCCAGTACACTCTGTAAAGTGGTTGGCATTAGGAAAGGCATCCAGCTGTAGAAACCAAGCCAAAACAGATGAATGGAGCTCAGGCAGCCCTCAAGCTGGTCAATTCCTGTCAAACCATCCAATGCATGTCAGCATGGAGAACAGACATTGAAAGATGATGATGATGTGGTTTCACCAACAGAGCTCAGTGATTGTGTAACCCAGAATTTGAAGCTGCAATAAGGGCTCTTGCTGAGAGCTGCTCATATTATTGGCACTTGGAGGAACGGTTCTCTGGAGATGAAGACTCACAAGGTTTCCTAAAAAAAAAAAAGCAACCATCAGGAACTTTGGTTGCAAAATAGTTATTAACTTATTTTGGCAACAACGTTTATACCTTAGATATTGAGATTTAACTAAAGTCTTCACTCCCATGTGTTTATTGATGATAGACGGCTATTGATTCTGGGCGTAATGCACTGTTGATGTGATAATTCATGCTTCATTATTATATTAACTGATACCACTTGACTTGCAAATTATGAACACTGTTCACTTGAAAAGAGGATAAACTCTTTCCTCTCCCTCTCCACCCTTTCTTCTTTTCTCTTTATACAGTCTTATTCGTGCTTCCACTTTCTCTCTGTTTCTAGCTATTCCTCTTTTTCTTTGTCTACAACTCTCTCTCTCTCTCTCTCACACGTACCAGTGTTCTCTTTCTTTCCATTATTTCACTTCCTCTTTTTCTCCCTTTTCCCTCTCCTCTCTCTCTCTCTCTCTCTCTCTCTCTCTCTCTCTATATATATATATATATATACAGGTTTAGTGATGCAAACAGGAAAATAGAACTATATATATATATATGCTCCTTGGTAGGGGCCTCTGCTTCACGCCTCTCACGCCCCACTGTGACGAATTCGGGACTCGCACTGATGTCAGCCAGTTCCTGCGCCGCATCAAACTGTGCGCGTTCTTCCATACGTCAACACAGCGTCCTGACAATCGGGACTACTTCTCGGACCTGGGACGCCGCCCATCCAACTGGACGCCGCCTCCAGGCCAATTCAGTAGCCTAGACTTGTTCGTGGATGACTGTAAGGCGTTGGTCGAGCGTTTCGACTTTAAAAAAAGATCCCTCCGGGCCAATCTCACCCGGGCCGAATCGGTCGCCCTCCGCAATCTCCGCCGCCGTGACGACATCGTCATCAAGCCGGCGGACAAAGGTGGAGCAGTGGTGGTGTGGCGCGCGGACCTTTACAGGAGGGAAGCGCTCAGCCAGCTTCACAATCCCCTCTTCTACCGTCTCCTCCCCTCCTACCAACGGCTTGTGTCCTCCACAATCCATGACCTCATCTCCTCCTCTGCTCTCCCCGCTACCGCCACCAACCTCATCGTCCGCACACCTCGCACCTCCTCCATCTACTTCCTTCCCAAGATCCACAAACCTAACAACCCTGGCCGCCCCATTGTCTCTGCTTGCAATTGCCCCACCGAACTCATTTCAAAATACCTCGACCATATCCTATCCCCGTTAGTTGCTGCCCTCCCATCCCACATACACGACACCAACCACGCCCTTCGCCTCTTCAATTCCTTTTCCTTCCCTCCCGGCCCCTCACACCTCCTCTTCACCCTGGACATCAAATCCCTATACACGGTGATTCCACACAACGATGGTCTCTCAGCCCTCCAATACTTCCTTGACCGCCGCCCTGACCCCACACCTAGCACCCCTACCCTGCTTCGTCTGGCAGAACTCGTCCTCACCCTCAACTGCTTCACGTTCGGCGGAGATACCTACCAACAGGAATCTGGGGTCGCGATGGGGATGAGAATGGGGCCCAATTACGCCAACCTCTTTGTTGGTTACATTGAGGCCCAAGTATTCTCCCAATTCTCCGGTCCGACCCCGGAACTATACGGTCGCTACATAGATGACTGTATAGGAGCCACCTCCCTCTCCCGCGAACAGCTCTGCCTTTTCATCTCCTTCCTCTCTAACTTCCACCCCGCTCTTGACTTTACTTCCACCATCTCTGACACCTCTGTCAACTTCCTCGACATCTCTCTTTCCATCAACCCCCCCCTCCAACTCTCTCACTACCTCCGCCTTCTTCAAACCCACTGACTCCCACCTCTACCTCAACTTCTCCTCCTCCCATCCATTCCACACCAAACGAGCCATCCCCTACTCCCAGTTCCTCCGCCTCCGATGTTTGTGCAGCCTGGACCAGGATTTCGAGACCCAGTCCCAGTATCTTGCTCGTCTGTTCATGCATCGAGGATACCTCTCCCACCTTGTCCAATCCGCCCTCGCCCGCGCTCGTCGAATCGACCGCACCACCGCCCTCTCTCCTCCCCCACACCAATCCCCTAACCGTACCCCCTTCCCACTCTGTTTCCACCCTGCCACCCTACCCCTTCGTCGGAGGATCCTACGGGCCTTCCGTCGCCTCCAGCTCGATCCCACTACCCACCCCATTTTCCCCAACCCACCCCTATCCGCTTTCAAACGCGCCCGCAACCTACGCGATCTACTGGTCCGCAGTACCTTCTCCTCTTCCTCCCCACCCCCACCCGGCTCCTTCCCGTGCTCCAGATCCCGCTGTCACACCTGTCCCTTCATCACCAACACTACCTCTGTCACCGGATCGAACCTACAAACACTTCACATTCCACACAGTTTCACCTGCACCTCCTCCAACCTTATTTACTGCATCAAATGCACCCTATGCAACCAACTCTACGTGGGGCAGACGGGCCACCGGCTGGCCGACCGTTTCACCGAACACCTAAGGGACGTTCAGCTAGGTTCGGACTCCCTCTAACATCTCCGTTTTTGGCCTCGCCCTGCACCATGGGTCCACTCCCTCGCGACTCCACTTGGAGCAACGCTACATTTTCAACCTTAATTCTTCTTTCCCCTTCGGACTCAACGCAGCCTTCTCTTCCTTATGACTCTCCCTTTACGTCCCTGCAACACTTTACATAATTTTTTTTTTATTTTTTATCCCCCCCTGTTCCCCTTACATTATATCCATTATTCTCTTGTTATTACACTTACTTTTTTCCAATTTTTATCTCACCATTACCTACACGCACACATACCCACACACCTTACATATATACCGCCCACATACATGACAAACATACATACGCACCCTCACACACACATAGCTGAAGGCACATATATATACACACACACACCCATATATACGCGCACGCCTACATACACAGCCGCATACACATGCACACACATACACACAGGAGTGCACACACAAAATAACACACATACCTGGCACACATACGCACGCACACACATAAACACACACATACACACCCCTCACATACATAAAACAACACACACACACACACACACATACACGACACACATACACATATACACACATGCACACATACACATATACACACATGCACACACACCTCTCACATACACAATACTCACTCATATACATAACACATACGCACGCACGAAAACATACACAATATACACATACATGCATGCACAAAAAATATACACACACGCGCACACGGAAACACATACAGACACACATAAACACACACACACCCGTACCTAACACTCACAATCCCACACACACACGCACATCCACACATATACACACACACACACACACCCACATACACACACACTTCTCACCAACACTACACACTCACACAGACACGCATACAATCATACACACATGGGCATAAACAACACACGCATATACAATAGCAAACGCACGCTCACACACGTACACAGCAACGCACATACACACAAACACACACGCACGCACAGAAAACATACACATACACACACGCGCACATACAAAATACACACACACACGTACACGTACCTAACACCGACAACCCCACACAAACACGAACACACACACACCCAAATAACCACCTGTTGACCTTCTACCTACACTGTCTACAGCGTCCACTAACCAGTCCTGCTACTAATTTCTTCCACTACGTCATACACACACACACACACACACACACACACGCTCTGTTATCACACACACACTCGCAGACTTTCGCCCACGCACAGATTCATCTCCCTTTTTCACTCTCCTATCTTAGAAAGAACTTTTCCCCCACCACCTCCTCTTCCGGTCTTTTCATCATGTTACCTCGTGGGCATCGGTACCATTTTCCTCTTTCTCCGTTCTTCCATTCTCCGAACTTTCCATCTTTCCGACGAAGGGCTACGCCCGAAACGTCATACACTCTCTCTTTCCTTTCCTGAGCGTCCAATAATACTATCCATATCACGTCCTCACTTTGTTGTTTTTTTGTTTTTTTGTTATTGTTTTTTTTAACTATATATATATATATATATATATAATTACTATTTAGCAGAAACAACAGAGTGACACAAGGTCTGAGAGTTTTGTGCATTAGCACTTATCAAAGTTTGATAAGTGCTAACAACGCATAAAATTCTCAGCCTTTGTGTCACTCTGTTGCTTCTGCTAAATAGTAAATATATATATATATATATATATATATATATATATATATATATATATATATATATATATTCCAGCATGACCTCAGCCACATGGCTGAAATGAGTAAAAGGTAGGGTGTAATAAAGTAATCAACAAAATGTGTATGCAATCACAAAGAAGATTGCATGTGCTTGTGTATTTGTAGAGAGAGGTGGGGTTTGGTTGCCCAGGTAACATTACTTAGAATTAGTTATCCAAGAAATCTTCAGTTTGAAAATGGTGTCTATATTTGATTATTGATGTCAATAATCATAAGAAAAGACATAGCTAGAATAAGATGAAAGGCATAGGGGTATTCTACCATTCAGCAGATGGGAAACGACTGGCAAAAAGGAAACTGGGGCTTCATGGTAGTGGAGGATGTGACAGTGAAGGTTTTTATCTTCCACATATTTCAGTCATTGGACTGTGGCCTTGCTGGGGTACTGCCTTGAAAGGCTTAATTGAACAAATCGATCCCAGTGTACTTAGTTTTTTTGTTTTTTTTTTAAAGTTTGTTACTTATTCTATGGGTCTCTTTTATTGGACCGCTAAATTTTAGAGATGTAAACAAACCAATATTGGTTGTCAGGTGGTGGTGGGGAACAAACATAAAGACAGGTACATACATATATCCGGTTAACTCAGTCTGATGAGCTAGGTTTCTGTAAGAAGCCTGTAAAACTAAATTGCATATGGGGACATATCAAACGGTTTTAAATAATTTTAAATAATAATAATAAGTATGAGGCCTGAAATTTGGGGGAGGGGATAGTTGATTACATCGACCCCAATACTCAACTGATACTTATTTTATTTACTCCAGTACTCAACTGGTACTAATTTTATCAACCCCAAAAGGATGAAAGGCAAAATTGACCCTGAAAAGATGAAAGGCAAAATTGACCCCAAAAGGATAAAAGGCAAAATTGATCCCAAAAGGATGAAAGGCAAAGTTGGCCACAGCAGAATTTGAACTCATAATGTGAAGATGGATGAACGCATTTCACTGCTAAGCATTTCACCCAATGTACTAACAATTCTGCCAGCTCACCACCATAATAATAATAATAATAATAATAATAATATATATATATATATATGCACACACACACACACACACACACACATACACACACCCACACAAAAATGATGGGCTTCTTTTAGTTAGTTCCTGTCAACTAAATCTACTCACAAGGCATTGGTCAGCCTGGGACTATAGTGGAAGGTTCATGCCCAAGGCGTCACAGTGGGACTGAACCTGATGCCTTGTGGTTGGGAAGCAAACTTCTTAGCCATACCACCAATCCTGAACCCATTCCCTTGTACTATAGCTATCACCTACCTTCTTGGTAGAAATGGTATGCATATACTTGGTAGTATATCTGATGCTTTTACTGATTGTTTTAGGTTCTCTTGTATCCATGAGCAGACAAAGACATCTCAGTCTTACCCCACCCCTTAACCCTTTCACATTTAAACTGGCCGTATCAGACCCAAATATTCTACCTGTTTTATGTTCAAACCAGCCAGATCTGGCCTCTCACACTTACCCTACAATGTCATTCTTAAAATAAATAATTACATCACTGAAATCTTGAAGCTATGAGTCAATGCATGGTTAATTTAAAACAATGTGAATGAATAGGCACAGGTGTGGCTGTGTGGTAAGTAGTTTGCTTCCCAACCACATGGTTCCAGGTTCAGTCCCACTGCATGCCACCTTGAGCAAATATCTTCTACTATAGCCTCGGGCTGAACAAAGACTTGTGAATGGATTTAGTAGACAGAAACTGAAAGAAGCCCGTCATATATATTTGTGTGTATGTGTGTCTTTATGTCTGTGTTTGTGTCCCCCATTACTGCTTGACAACCAGTGTTGGTGTGCTTACATCCCTGTAACTTAGCAGTTCAGCAAAAGACATGATAGAATAAGTACTGGGGTCGATTTGTTTGACTAAAATCCTTCAAGGCAATGCTCTAGCATGGCCACAGTCAAGTGACTGAAACAAGTAAAAGAATAAAAATAAGCAGTACATTTGATAGAGTAATCTGGATGCTAAAGGGTTAACTCAATCGAGTGTTCAAGATGTGATTGCTGGAAGGAGGGAGAGGGCTGTGTTACCATTAGGATGGTACTTACATTTATTGATCCCGTAATTGTGGTTTAGTAGCATGTAGTTTCAGATGCCCATGCAGTTTGGCACCTTCTTGATCCTCCTACTCTTGGGCCAGCAGAACATCCAAAATGTAACATCTGGAGGAAGAGAAAACCAACATAAGCATTGAGTTGGTACTTTATTTATTAACCTTGAAAAAAAAGTGGAAAACAAAGTTGATTGTTGTAGGATTTGAAGTCAAAGTACAGAGAGCCAGAATAAATATCTATTTTGATGCTAATTAATCACCTTATTTATTTTGTGTTCTACAGTTCTGGCCAAAAGTTTGGAACATAGATCTGAAAATTAGAATTTTTATATTGTATATATTTGAATTGAATTATACTTGGGCATAATAATTTTAATTTTTAAAAAAATGTTCCAGACTTTTGGCCATGACTAATGTGATATTTTTTTTATTGATCTCTTTGTCACCAGCGATATCGTTCAATGACAGATCAAATCAACCACACTGTGGTTTAGCTCCAATTCATCTCTGATCATTTCCAAATAGAATAAGCAATAATAGTGACAGTGACACTTACATATCATCATGGCTTTGATGTTCACTTTTCCACGCTTGCATGGGTTGGACAGAGTTTACCAAGCCAGATTTTCTATAGCTGGATGTTCTTCCTGTGGCCAACTTTTCCCTGTTTCCAAGCAAAATAATATTTTTCCCTATTGCCAGACTTATTTTCATAGAATATTGTAAACGAATGGCCTTCATTTTCAACAATTACGCATGTCAAGACAAGGAGAAACAAACACACTCTCTCTCAGACATACACACATGCAAACATGCACACACACACATACACACAAACACACACACACACACACACTGGATTTCTTCCGGTTTCCATCTACCAAATTGACTCACAAGGTTTTGGTTGGCCCAAGGCTCTAGCAGAAGACACTTGCCCAAGTGGGATTGAATCTAGAACTATATGGCTGGGAAGCAAACTTTTTACCACACCTGCACCTATTTTTGATACACACACACACACATGTACGTATATATTATTCTTTAACAAGAATGTTGTTGACAATGACTTTGAAGTTTTGGCCAGCTCAGCCATCATCAGCAGTCTGCCAATGGCCTTGAAGTCACTGTCAATAACATTGTTTAAGAATAATAAATTTGTACTCTACAAAGGTATAGAGTAAGCCATCAGATTAATGTAAAATTATTTTTCTTATAACTAAACATAAAAACAAACATTATATATATATATATATATATATATACACACGCACACATAAATATCAAACGTTGAGAATGAGTTCAACACTGCTTTGGTGGATAACAATTCTTTATTTGTGTATTTAGGCTCCCACTGGTTTCACATTAAGAAATATCTCAACAATTTTTCAAGTCAATCACATAGAAAAATTGATGTTGGTCTCCATATTGGATTAAAACATCTCTCTCTCTCTCTCTCTCTCTCTCTCTCTCTCTATATATATATATATATATATATATCTATATATATATATATATATATATATATATATATATATATATATACACACATGCACACACACACTCACACACCTTTTACTATTTTTGAGCTCTAAAATATAATTTCTTTTAAATTTGCATGTAAAATGGGTTGATAATTTTATATTTAATCCCCAAAGCACCAGAAATTTTGATCTCCAGTGGACCATGAAGCCAAAAAAGATTGAGAGTCCACTGCCTCAAGGGAATAAGTCTGGTGCTTTACCACTTGTGTGTGAATTCCAGTCTCTGACATTAAAACATAGTATCTGTTTCTGAGTAGACGACCCTTGCACAAAAAGCTAACTGCTATTTGATGTTACTGATAGAAAACATATCCATCACTTGTTGACATTAATAACTTTCTATTTAAGTGTTCAAATTGTTGGTTTCCTGAAGACAGGTATATTGGTCAATAAACAATAGCTACAATCTCTAACATAGCAAGCAATGAGTACAATCTCTAACGTAGCATCATTCCACTCTGATCTGATATATATAATTATTCTCACACACACATACTCTATGTATGTGTGCATTTGTATGTATATGTGCTTGTGTGTGTATGTTTATATGTATATATATATATATATATATATATATATATGTTGTGTTTGTGTGTGTAAATATATAACAGTTTTTGTTTATGTGAACGTATATATATGTATGTATATATGTGTGTGTGTGTGTATGTATATCTGTATGTATATATGTGTGTGTGTGTGTATGTATATCTGTATGTATATATGTGTGTGTGTGTGTGTAGTTTATGATGTTATAAAAAGATAAATGAATTCTCCTGTTTATTCTATCATCTATATATTGTGAGAGAGAGAGAGAGACATGGGCACACACACACACACACACACACACACACACACACATGCACGATAACTGCACTCACACATTGCATTCATGGAAACTTCAATTTGCTCAAGTTCAAGCCCCCTATTTATATCAAGTTTCCTCCTTTCACTGCAATAATTATTCCTTATTATTTAGTTTATCACACACATTTTAGAGCTAATGATCATGACTAATTAGTCAAAATACTTTGATAAAAAAAAAGAAAATTGTATTTTAAACAATAACAGAACCAAAAGAGAAAAACACATTTTATTCATTGTTGTTGTTGCTGTTGTTGTATTTATATTTATTAATGAATCATTGTTTTGATGTTATCTGCAATCTTACTGCTCCAATCATGGTTAATTTTGTCTATATTTGTTGATGAGTGCATGTGTGTGTGTGTGTGTGTGTGTGTGTGTGTGTGTGTGTGTGTGTGTGAATATCTAAAGAGTTGCATTACAAACGATTTATGAATTACCTTTCATTTCAACATATGTTCTCTGAGTTGGTGTTGCTAAGCAGACTGGCTAGGTACTTTTTTATTTTTATCTATAGCTGATTTAGCACAGCCATAAAAGTTTTAAAAACTTTGCCTGTCCAAAGCCTGTTTATAAGATTGTCTTAAATGTCCATTCTTGTTTTGAGACTTTTAGTTAGTTCTTCTTTCATACATTCTCTATTAATATAAAGCAGTGGTTCTTAACCATTTTTTTTACCTATGGAATCCTTTGATTCCTATTTTACTCTGCTGGACCCTCCTAGCCATTTGATGTTTTAAAAGATCCCATTATTATACTTCTATAATTACATATAAGGAATAGTATAAAAAAAAATTGTTTAAATATTTTGTGTATTTTAGAAGTATAACCAATTTAGTGCACATTAGATGTAAAGGCACATGGCTCAGTGGTTCGACTGTTGAGCTCACAGTCATGTGGTAGTGAGGGTGATTCCTGGACCAGGCTGTGTGTTGTGTTCTTGAGCAAAACATTTTATTTCATGTTGCTTCAGTTCACACATCTGTAGAAATTAGTTGTGACATCACTGGTGCCAAGTTATATCAGCCTTTGCCTTTCCCTTGGATAACATTGGTGTCGTTTAGAGGAAAGGCTGGTATGCATGGGCGACTGCTGGGTTCCATAAACAACTTTGCCTGGGCTTGTGCCTCAGAAGGGAACTTCCTAGGTGCAATCCCATGGTAATTCATGACTGAAGGGGGTCTTTACTTTTACCAACAAAACTTTGTGGACCCCTAAGGGTCATATGGACCCTAGCTGTTTCAGATGTTTAAAGCTTTCCTTTCATAAGTTTCATGTTACTCTGGTGGATTGAAAAAAATTGGGAATATGTATTATATAAAACACATGGATACAAGGGAATTATGTCCTGTGTATCACATGTACTATACATGACAGGCAAATATGTCCCGTGGAATTTCCTGATCGAGACCTTTGGCAATATGCCATGCTTGGGTAGAAGACCCATCAAGCCAAGTGAAATTGTAGTTGTGGCAGGTACTGGTGTCACACAACTGCCACCCATACTGGTGGCACGTAAAAACACCCATTACACCCTTGAAATGATTGGCATTAGAAAGGGCATCCAGCTGTAAAAACCATGCCAAATTCGACTGGGGTCTGGTGCAGCCCCTCAGCTTACTAGTTCTGGTCAATCTGTCCACCCCCTGCCAACATGGACATTTGACATTAAATGATGATGATGTATCACATGATACACAAGCTAGGCAAAGAGCTAAGTTTTTCAGTCTGGTGACTGACACTTTATCTCTAATATTGTTCATGTGAAAATGTGTTGGAGGTGACATCTGTAGATTATGGATTCAACTGCTGCTGCTGTTGTCATTACTAAGGAAGCAACTTTGAAAATTCATTAGGTTATCTAATGGTCAAAATGTCTTACAGTACTTAGTCTTGTCTTATGTTGCATGTTCAAGCATCATTAGAGTTTTGCTTTGCCTTCTGTTACTATCCAGGGTCTAATGAAATAATTCCCAATAATTAAACTGTGCCTGGTGGCATTTTGTCCATCTTTAAATTTTGAATTCAAATTCTGCTGAGGTCAACTTTTTGTTTTGTGGTCAATGAAATAAATACTAGTTGAGCACTGGGGTCAATGTAATTGACTTCTCTACTCCTGAAAATTACTGACCTTGTTCCGGAAAGAATTATTACTTTATATATATATATATATATATATATATATATATGATGGGGTGCTGAAAAGTTCCTGGCTTTGAATAAAAGAAAATACAAGAGGATCAATTAATTATGATTTTATTCAACATATTCCCTTCTCAGATTCACACAATTATTGTAGCAGTCCTTCAGCTTTTCTAAGCCCTGTAAAAGAACTCAGAAGGTTGAGCCTCCAACCAGGCCTTTTGCAATATCCTTAAAGCCTGGAACTTTTCTGCACCCCCTCGTGTGTGTATAAATAATAGATACACACACATATGTATGTGCGTATATATACATGGCTGTGTAAGTGTTTGTTTCTTTACCTTGATATCTCATGATAGTCACAAATGAGTGTCACTGTTATACAAATAGTGTCATTCCTTTCCAATCATCCAAGGCATGAAAGCATTTCTAACCAGCCGGGAAATACCACCTTGCTTGGAAACAGATAAAGGTTGGTGACAGGGAGAGCATTCAGCTACAGAAAATCTATTTCAACAAACTCCATCCAACCTAAGCAAACATGGAAATTTTTATATTAAATCCATGAGGATGATGTATAATACACATAACACATGAGAACATTTAGTCCTTGTGTATAATACACACAAGACCAAACAGTTCACCTTTTTACTGGGGCAATCAGATATATCCACTCAAAATTTCATTACCCCTAACTGTGGAAATCAGTTTTATATACCAATCTATCTTTTGTTAAGGAATGTCATGTTTGAAAGCATTTTTCATTGAGATGAGTCAAGTTTATTAAGACAGAATATACCAATTCTATTTTAAGGTAGATATTTAATATCATTACTGGAAAAAACATGAAATTTAAATTCACAGTTATATTAAATCCATGAGGATGATGTATAATACACATAACACATGAGAACATTTAGTCCTTGTGTATAATACACACAAGACCAAACAGTTCACCTTTTTACTGGGGCAATCAGATATATCCACTCAAAATTTCATTACCCCTAACTGTGGAAATCAGTTTTATATACCAATCTATCTTTTGTTAAGGAATGTCATGAACTGTTTGGTCTTGTGTGTATTATACACAAGGACTAAATGTTCTCATGTGTTATGTGTATTATACATCATCCTCATGGATTTAATATAAAAATTTCCATGTTTGCTTAGGTTGGATGGAGTTTGTTGAAATAGATTTTCTGTAGCTGAATGCTCTCCCTGTCACCAACCTTTATCTGTTTCCAAGCAAGGTGGTATTTCCCGGCTGGTTAGAAATGCTTTCATTTGAGCTTTAAAATCTGAACAAAATGCATATATTATACTTGAATAAACACACTGATTTTAAATAACTAACATTCCATGGTCTCCTCTATTATGTTAGTAGAAACTTTAATATATAATCTTGAAGTGATGAGCATTGATTTTTCTGTCACCAAAATAGTAGGTCAGTTGTTAGACCCATTCTGAAACTTTTGAACTTTTTGAAATTCTTTGAGAATTTTCGAGATTTTGTGAATTGTCCTGGAGACAGTTTCTTCAAGGGTTTTTTGAAGTGTATTAAGCTTTAAAATTTTTTTCTTTAAGCAATTTTTAAGATTTCATTAAAGTAAACAAAAAATATTTCTAAAAAACTTTTCACCTTTTCTTGTTTTGCTTTTAACTTCTTTTAACCTATTCAGTTACACTTTTTCATCCTCCTCCTCCTTTACCTTCCTCACTTCTCCGACTAATGTTGCCTTACCATTCTGTAACTGTGAAAGCTTTAACCCTTTTCTTACCATATTGAAATCCATTGCTTTTGCGTCGATTAATTTCAAAAATAATAAAACATTTAGTGAAAGAACTTTGTCATTATTAAGCTGTTTGGAACCTTTGAGTTAACATGAACCTTTGATGGAAAGCTTTAACTTGGATCACTTTAAAATAAGAAGTCTGTGCCATAACGCAGAGTGGGGTGAGAGGCTTGGGCAGGTTATCAGAAGGTTTAATTGTCTACCTTTGTTGCATTGATCTGCTTAAACATCTGAGACCAATGTTATTTGATCATAAGAACTACTTCAACAACCAACATCACTTGATCAACTCAAATTCTTTGTCATTATGTAATTTAGCATGAAACTTTAATGTAAAGCAGAAGCTTTAATTTAGATGACTTTAAAACAGGAAATCTGTGTCCTAGAATCAGGGTTAGTCTTGGACAGAGTTAGAATCAAAAGGATTAATTGTCTACCTTTGTTGCATTGGTCTGCTTGAATAAATTAGGCAAATGTTATTTGATCATAAGAACTCAACATTACTTGATCAACTCAAGTTCTTCTATCATAGTTTCTTTTTCATTGTTGTGTATTGTAAGAGGAAACGGATCCTGGAAGTGGAACATTAAGAGAATAAGTCATCAGTCATGATCATCATCATCTCATTTACTTGTCCATGCTGATGGAGTTTCTTGAGGTGTGAGAAAGAACCTCAAACCACATCGTCAAACCTGTGCCTATATTTTCTATCTTTTACTTATTTCATCATTAGATGGCAGCCATGCTGGGGCACAACCTTGAGGAATTTTTAATCAAACAAATCAACCCCAGAACTTGTTTTCTCTTTTTTAAGCCTGGTCCTTTTCCTATTGTCTCTTTTGCCAAACCATTAAGCTATGGGGACTGGTTGTCAAGCAGTGGTGAGGGACAAGAATATTACAGTGCCAACAACAATATACAAGTGGATGAGGATTCACATTATAACAGGAAGGTTTCTTATATTTACACACACACACACTGGACAATGTTATTCTAGATGTAGAAAAAAATATGGTGTGGTCAAAGGTAGAATGCCTTTTGATCTTAGATCTGTTTCATGAGGGTTAACTAAGGACAGTGGGTGTGAAGCAGTGTGGGTGGTAGGGATGAGTGTTAAACTACAACAATCTTGAAAATAAATCTTTGGAAGACATTACCTCTGAGCAAACTTCTCTTTACTATGGAGACAGTTGCTGTGACAACCAATGTTATACAACTGCATCTACTCTTGAAGATGCAGTGATAAAACTTCTGAAGATGAAGATCATTTTGCAATAAGTTCTGATGATGATGATGATGATGAGGTTATATTATGGTCTGTGTGTGTAATAGAAAGCCATAGACTTCATCAACCATTGTGTACTAAATAGCTTCCTGTTTTACGATATCCTTCTACTTAGCTCGAAGTAAAAGCTTACATTTATCTGCAGACAGAATTTCTATAGAAATGACTGAATTAATATCGAAACCACCACTACCACCACCACCATCCTCATTATCGTTATCAGTACTTTTATGTTACTTTTTCTATGTTGGCATGAGTTAGATGAGACTTACTGAGGCAGTATTCTATAACTACATATCCTTGCTGTTATCAACCTTTACTTGTTTTACGATTAGCCCTTTTGTTACCATATTTCTGTTGAAATGCACTGTCTTTCAGTTAATCTGCAGGGTTGAAGAATTGGTGTAACAATGGTGTTCTGGTGATCTGAAGAGCTAGCCTTCTATATTTGCATTCACTTGTAATTATACAATTGTACTGTGTAATGCATAACATGCATATTAGTGCAGACATGTAAAATAATTTATTATACACTGAAATTATTATTACATGAAGAAGGCTGTGAAACAGCTGTAATCCTATGGATATCAAGTGGTTGAATAAATATGCTCACCTCTTATACCTCCTAACTTTTTATGTTCTATATACATGTCATGAAATAGTTTTATAAATTGGATCTACTGGATTTCAGTAGCATAGAACTCTACATTATAGTCTTCCATATCATTGCTTAAGGTCCATCTTCCATGCATGCATTGGTAGGGCAGCTCACAGGAACTGGCCAGGTAGAAAATCTACCCTATGCTATTGTCTGTTTTGGCAGGGTTTTTTCAGATGGATGCCCTTCCTAACACCAACACTCTGCAGAGTGGACTCTGTGCTTTTTATGTGGCAAAGTTAGTTTTGGCATGGTTTTTACAGCTGGATCTCCTTCTAAATGCCAACCACTTTGTAGTGTGGACTTTTTACATGGCACCAGCACTGACAGGGGCACCAAGTAACTCACAAGACAAGGAATTATGAGAAGGGCAGAGATATTTGAGAAGGGGAATTCCTGTCAGAATTCCTTTCACTCTGACAGAGAGTCCTTTTGCTGCCAACAGAGCTAGTAGTTCTCTGAACTTCCTCCACCCTATTCTTATTCTAGAAACAATACTTACAGAGCATCCACCATCTTCACTAATTTGGTCACCTAAATAGAAGAAACAATCTACTACTTCAAGAGAGCTTCCTGAGCATTTGAGAGAGTTTAAGTCTGTCGTGCCCTTAATGCTTATATATATATATGTGTGTGTGTGTGTGTGTGTGTGTGTGTGTGTGTGTGTGTACATATCTGTATGTGTGTGCATAAACAGAGCCTGAAAGATTGCTTTAAGATACATGATGTATCTTATAAATATGCCTGTTCAAGTGTCATAATAACATGAAACTTAGTAACTCTTTTCATTGTGTAATTTGATGTGTGTGTGTGTATGTGTGCACGCACATGTGAGTGTGTGTATATATTTGTGTGTGTGTATATGTATGTGTTCATGTGTGTGTGTGTGTGTGGAGAGAGAGAGAGAGAGAGAGAGAGAGAGAAGGGCTGCACACATACATGGCAAGTTACCCTGCAATTTTTGCTTACCAAATTTCACTTAGAAGAAGACATTTGGACAATGCAAGCTTCTCATTAAAAACACTTTTTCAAGGTGCCATGCATTGGGATGGAACTCCAAAACCATCGTTGCAAAGCAAACTTAACACCCTCCAATACATATTCAGAAGCAATTAGTTTCTAATCGTTTTTTTTTGTTCTTTTTTTTTTCTTTATTTTTCTTAATTACCATCTTTGTGTCCTTTCATCAACTAATGTCATCTCATTAGTAAGTTTTAAAGAATAGGAGCTCTGCTGCCAGCGCACATTCTCTTTTTGGTTCTGGGTCAGTTTCTGATTTACTTGACCAAGCCTTATTTTTTACTCATATTTGCTGGAGTTCAATGCTGTCTTGAATATAAGGCAACAACCACCACCATCTCCACCATTGCTGTGGCTGTGCATGTAATGAGAGAAATTCAATGTTACAACATCTAACAGCCTTGTATTGAAGTGTAGAAACAAAGAGAAAGTCTGTTACTGGTTATAGGTGCACCAAATGGTAACAGTAATGATGGCAATGGTAGCCTGAATACTTGACTTGAGAAGGTGTGCAGCTTAGTGGAGAAGGGCACTTGGTTCACGGTCATAAGGTCATGAGTTTGATCCCCAGTGGTGCATTGTGTCCCTGAGCAAGACAGTTTATTTCACGTTGCACCAGTCCACTCAGCTGGCAAAAATTAGTTGTTCCTGTAATTCAAAAGAGCCAGCCTTGTCACACTGAATCTCCCTGAGAACTACGTTAAGGGTCTGCATGTCTGTGGAGTGCTCAGCCACTTGCAAGTTAATTTCACGAGTAAGTAGTTCCTTTGATCAGATCAATTGAAACCCTTGTCATCATAACTGACGGAGTGTGTTGGTGGTGCAGTGAGTCCTTGACCAAGTCCTTGACCAAGTCCTTGACCAAGATACTTTATCAGCTCAGTCCACTCAGCTGGCAAAAATGAGTTGTACCTGTATTTCAAAGAGCCAGCTTTGTCACATTATTCTGTGTCACACTGAATCTCCTGTGGAGCGCTCAGCCACTTCCATGCTAATTTCACGAGTAGGCTGTTTGATTGATTGCATTAACTGGAACCCTCATTGTTGTAACCAGTGGAGAACCAGGCTACTTCATTGGTACTCTATTTTATTGACCTTGGGAGCATCCGGGGTTATCCGTCATCTGAGCTCACCATTCACTAATAAATGAAAACCTTAAATCTACTATTTACTCTATAATTACTGCCATCACTTAAGGATTTTACTTCAGAATCTTACAAATAAAAGAAAACATAGAAGAGATTACAGAGGGATAGCATTCTGAAAAGGAAAGATTAGGGGTAGTGACTAGTGCAGAGTCTGTGGTGCAGGGTATATACAATAAGGGTGATGAGTGGAAAGGAGACAAGTGATAAGAGTTAGACAATTACTATAGTTTCTTTCTGTTTGTTTGTATAAGTACGACCATGTACATCCCCGACTATCTAGACACCGATGGGCTGGAATCTCATATACTCTGCACTAATCCTTGAGCGAGAACTTCAAATTTCTGCAGCCACCAAATTTGTTTGCTGGTGGTACTTTTCGCAGTGCAGTATTAATAAACTTGTATCATTTATACTAATGTTAGGGACCAGTATTTCATTTAATTAATTGTCATTATCATCATCATTAAGCAATGGCCATTTTCACATGCTTGTATGGGTTGGATGAAATTGATTTGAGGCAGATTTTTTTTCTAAGGGTGGACACTCATCCTGTAACCATCACTGGTTTCTAAGTAAGGGAATATATCTCCATGACCAGACATGTTTTTGCAGGATATTGGAAATGAATTACACTGCATGTATGACAGCGAAACTCATTTGTGACTATCACACAATGTCAAGACAAGGAGAACACACACACACACACACACACACACACACACACACACACACGCACGCACGCACGCACACGCACGCACGCACGCACACGCACGCACACACACACACACACACACACACACACACACGTGACTGACCAGACTATCAGATGCTCTTACACATTGCTGGTCACAGTGCACTTTGCATTGTTTTATCCTTCGAATGACACCACCTGGTTGGCTAGGTAAGCAGGCCAACATTCCTCCCTAATTGACAAGGACTGGAGGAACATGAAATGAAGTGTTTTGATCTGGCAATCATGAACGCAACACCCTAACCACTATATATATCACTTATCTTTTACTTGTTTCAGTCATTTGACTGCAGTCATGCTAGGACAATTCCTTGAAGAGTTTTAATTGAACAAATCGGCCCCATCCTTTTTTTTTTTAGGCTTAGTACTTATTCTATCAGTTTCCTATGCCAAACCACTAAGTTAAGGGGATGTAAACACACCAACGCCAATCGTCAAGCTGTGGTGGGGTATAAGTGCTGGCACAAAGACACACACACACACACACACACGGAGTACCGAGAAAATTATGTATAAATATATCAAATTAAGAATTCTACGAGGTATAGTACATTGCAAAATACCAAACGGAACCTCGCCTCTTATATCTCATCTTTCTTCCTCCTTTAATGCCTATGTGATATAATTCTTGGGAGAGAATACATTTGCGGCTGAAGATAGCTTTATATTGTCAATTATACACTGATGTAACAACTATAAAGCTTGAAACATGTGTACCGCAGAATCCTTTGTGTTTTTGTTTTTATTTTTGCATTTACAATTTATATATATATATATATATATATATATAGAGATAGATAGATATACATCAGCAATATCAAAATCAAATTGAATGGAAATTGTAGTTGTGAGCCCTGTGCTGGTAGCACATAAAAAGCACCATCCGAATGTGGCCGATGCCAGTACCGCCTTGACTGGCTTTCGTGTTGGTGGCATGTAAAAAGCACCATCCAATCGTGGTCGATGCCAATTCCTCTGGCCCTTTGTGCCAATGGCACCCACTACACTGTCGGAGTGGTTGGCATTAGGAAGGGCATCCAACTGTAGAAACACTGCCAGATCAGACTGGGGCCTGATGCAGCCTCCTGGCTTCCCAGGCCCCAGTTGAACCATCCAACCCATGCCAGCATGGGAAACGGACATTAAACGATTATGATGATAAGGATATATATATATATACACACACACACACACACACACACACACACACACACACGATGCGCTTCTTTTAGCTTCTGTCTACGAAATCCACTTACAAGGCTTTGTTCAGCCCAAGGCTATAGTAGAAAACACTTGCCCAAGGTGCAACATGGTGGGACTGAACCTGGAATCATGTGGTTGCAAAGCAAGCTTCTTACCACGCATCCACCTGTATCTATCTATCTATCTATCTATCTATCTATATATATATATATATAGATATATATATATATCTATATATATATATGTAACATGCTTCTTTCAGTTTCGGTCTACCAAATCCATTCACAAGGCTTTGGTTAGCCCAAAGCTATAGTAGAAGACACTTGCCCAAGGTGCTGTACAGTGACAATGAACCCGGAACCATGTGGTTATGAAGTAGTGTTCTTATCATACAACCACATCTGCATCTATAAGTACATTAAATATTTGTTTAATTCAATGTGTATTGAGCATGGTGATCACTCCTGGTTTGGAAAAACCACTAATTCAGAAATCCTCTGGAACCAAAGATTCTGGAAAATCTATGTTGTACCTGTATTATATAGATGTCAGTGCAATATGGAACTGTTGTTTTGAAGTCTTGTGTAGTGAGATAAAAGCTGGTGACTCATCAGACATTGTAAACTGTGTCTAGTTTCATTATAAAAACTGTGTCTAGTTTCATTAGCTGTTGCTGTAAAGATTCATTCATCTGTATTTATGTTTGTGTGTGTTGTTGTTGCTTAGCCTTAGGTCAGCTGTAACTGAGCCGACCTGTGAAGAAAGGCATTCAAACCCATAACCACTCGTGATTTATTATTATTATTAATATTATTTTTTTTTACTGTTGTATACTATGTATACTCTCTTTCTTTATTCTATTTTATATTGTGTATACTTTCAGCATCCCATCTCTCTTTACATTCTAAGTTTAAATTTTGCCCAAGTCAGCTATACATTTCATCCTTTTTTGGGGTTGATAATAATAATAATAATAATAATAATAATAATGATAATAATAATAATAATAATGATAATAATAATAATAATAATAATAATAATAAGAGCACTCAGAGAGTGCAAACCTCCACTAAAGCAACGCCAATGTCCTCTCAGCAATTAGACGAAGATGATTTTTGAAAATGAGAAAATCTGAAATAAACTTGACTGCTTTCACAAATGAGAATACTAAAACTGAATGCAACCGCTCTCAAAAATTAAGTAAAAAAAAAAACAAAATAATCTAGAATCCTTGTCCAGTACCTCATTGATCCCAATGGTCATCATGGAATGTGAAGGTGGGTGTGCAAGCCATGTTTGTAATGCTGTGTGTGTGTGTCGTCTGCAGTTGGAACAGGGACAGTTTTCTCTATGAAGGCCTTTTTTAGTCTATTCACTGATAGAGTGTCTTTACAACCATTAAAGTCTACAGTGAAAAATTTATCCATGCACAAAAGAAAATGGAAAGGACCTGCATACGGTGCTGTTAACGGAAGTTTAACATTGTTGCACACAAAAACATGAGTCCAAGAAGTAAAGCTTCCTTCAAGACAGAGCTAGAAATGCAATTGTCAAGTAGGTAAGTGGTTTTAAACAGGAGCAATATATTCAAAATTGGTACAACTAAAATTGTTGTGGATAAATTAAATTTATTTTTGTTACTGAATATGTTAGTGTTATTTAATTTCTGAACAGTTTTACTGCCGTTTGTTTATGTATTTTGATTTCTTTATCCATCGGTTTCTACTAAGAGAGAGATGCGAGTAAAATTAATAATAGAGAAAGAGAATACTTTGGAAACAGCAACACTGCCATAACTTATATGGAAACCATGAGCATACTTTCAAGAGAGATTATCAGAGAAAAACTTGAAAGTCAACATAAGATCATAATACTTCATGTAATGTAAAGTAAATATAACAATCCAGAATCCTTGTTCGGTACCAGATTGATTCCAAAATCTAATCAGTTCATGCCAGTCATGAGGCCAAACATCCCTGAAAGTTTCATGCAAATCCATCCAGCAGTTCTTGGGATATCTTGTCCACGGACAAACAAGTAAACAAACACAACTGAAACAATATCTCTGCCTTCGCTAAGGTAGAGGTACTAATAATCCTGAAATTTGTGGTGGGAGGGTGAAAGTTGGTTACATTGATCTCAATGTTCAACTCCAAAAAGGATGAAATGTATAGTTGACTTGGGCAAAATTTAAACTTAGAATGTAAAGAGAGATGGAATGCTGCTAAGCATTCTGCCCAGTGTGTTAACAGTTCTGACAGCTCACTGCCTTATGCAGAAGATATGATAATAGAAAAGTAATTTCAACTAAAGAAATCATGTGTAAAACTGAATTACAATTATCAGGTTCCAAACTTAGACTGTCTGTTTGTCTTCCTTCTTTTTAGTAACTTTCCCCGTCATTAGGTTTTGTAGCAAAAAAAAAGTTCTGTATGTATATATATATATATATATATATATATATATATATATATCATCATCATCGTCATTTATTGTCTGTACTAAATGATGATGATTATATATATATATACATATATATATATATATATATATATATATATATATATATATATATATACGCACACGTGCATAAATTTTCTTTCCTATTATTTTGTGTATTTTTCCTTTTTCTCTTTGTTGTTTTCATTTATTTGTTTTTTTATTTGTTTATTTTTAAACCCGTATCAAAAGAAAGAAAAGGATGACGGAAACAGCAGCTGTAGATTGGCAGTGATTTCATTCAGTCTTATTAAAGCACCCCCCTCACCACTCCTCTTGCCTTTCCTCATTCATGAGCTTCTCCTCGTCCTCGTCTGCTGTAATTTGTCATTGCTTTCCAATTATTGTTATTAGCATTTATTGTCCAGCATATATATATATATATATATATATATATATATATATATATATATATACATACATACACACACACACATACATACATTCATGTATATGTTTTATGTGTATCGGTGTATGTTTGCATGTTTTTATTAGCTACATTAGCCATTCTCTCTCTCTCTCTCTGTCTCTCTCATTCTATCTGACTGGTTGACCAACTGGCTGGCTGGTTTGCCGTCTATCCACTTGTCATTATTGTTTTCGGAATCGGTAGCTGTCACATGCTGTCAATATTCAGTTTTATCTGCTGGAGCTGACTTTGGTTACTTCATTCGAGCAATCTCTCTTTCGTTCGTTGATTTCATTCAACAGTTCTTCGTTCTTCTGCTATCTATCATAGAGAGCCAACAATGCTACCAACCAACCAACCAACCAACCACCTACTGACCAGTGGCAGTTTCATTCCTTCATTTTCCTTAATTGATTGATTCATTAATTGATTCATTCATTAATTCATTCATTCACTCTTTCATTCATTCTTCTCACTTCATTCATGGCACGGCACACACCATAACTTTTGCCTTTTTTAACTTTTAATATTTTTCCTTCTTTACCCTCTCAGTTTTTTTGTTTATGCTTGTTTCTCTTAGCTTTTCATTCATTTTGCTTCTCATTATAATTTCTTGCACATTATCCAATATAAATGACATTTAAACATTTTTGAAAACAAAGACAAAAAGGAAAAGAAAAAGAAAACTTGGAAAAAAGAAAGCAAAAAACAAGGAAAGGGAATCTGATATTTCAAAATGTTAGTGCATTAAGTCTACCGTACTTTTTTTTGACTGAGTTTTTTGGGACAAGATTAACTTATTTCAAAGTCCGCAGTATGAGATGGCATAAAAGTTTCCCCTGTACATTCTCTTTTGGTTTTAGCTGTTCAGAAGGTATCTATTCCGGCAGTTTCCTTTCTAATTTCTGCCAGTTATCTTATTTCCAGTTTGTGTATATATTCTGAAAATAACAACAACAATAATGATACTAATAGTATTATCATCATCATCATTGTTATAATTATTATTATTATTATTATTTTTAATGCTATTTTCATTATTGATATTGATAATATTATAAATGCTGTTATGTGGGCTTGATGCTTTAGAAGAAAATAAGTTTTAAAGATAAAATTTATCAGTCACTATTATTTCTCTGTTAGTGATATATAGCTTATGTTACTCTCTCACTACAAACACACATACACACACAAATATGTATATAAACAGAATAAAATTAATAAATTTTAAGAAAACAACAAAAAACAAATAACTTCTCTCTTTGAAAAGTGTACCAGAAGTAGCTTTCTTTTCCTATTTTTTGTTGTTGTTGTCAACTGATCCCTCAGATAGATTTGTGGCTTAGCAGGCAAAGTATGAATAAACAAACAGATAATGTTCTTTCACTGATCCTATAAATATTATTGGAATTACTATTAATACTGCTTAATAGATAGATTTAGGTTTTATACTTCAGCTGGATTTTTTTTACCCCCTCCCCCTTTATTATATATTTAAAAAATCTTATCTCAAACTGCATGATTGTTTTGTTTTCTGTCTCACATTAATATTGTTTCTTTAATTCTTCTTTTCTTCTTCTTCTTCCTCCTGCTCCTCCTACACTAACCCTCCCACCTCTCTCACAATAGTTTTGTATATGTTTGCGTGTGAATGTATATGTGTCTATGTTTGTTTGAAAATTGATTCCTCTTCGAAATGTAGGCTAAAAGAAAATGTAAGAAAGAAAGAGAAAAATAATAAACCTGCTTAGAGAGAAAAAAAAAAAAAAAGGAGGAGAAAAGCAAACATTTTGTAGTCAACAAATGGGAAAAAAGATTACAGTTTCTCTGTTGCAATAATTCTTTTTTCTAAAATAATATTTGTCAACTTTTGAATGGGCTTTATTCTAGTACTTGCTATTGATTTATTTTAGCCAAAATAAGTAAATAAATAAATAATTGATAGATTCTGGAATATAAATATGGAATATCCATGCAAAGTTTCTTCAATATATGTTTAGTTTGATTTAAGAGTAAGCTGCTAAACAGGATTTAATTTCCTTCAAGGTATCATTAGTTATGTCTTTCTAACGATGCTGGACAGATTCTGTAAAATGCAAAATGTTATTTGGATAAAGATGTTTAAAATTTCTTTTTTCTTTCATTTTACCGATTTTTATTAAAAAGCAAACAGATATATTTCTAAAGTAAATTTCTTGTCAGTAATATTAAGAAAAGTTTTTTAATTTCTTTTTTTCCTTTTTTCTTCTTTTTTTCTTTTTTTACTTTTTTCTTTTTTGTTTTTAAAGTAGCAAGCTGACCAAATCTTTAGTACACCGGGCAAAACGCTTAGCAGCATTTCATCTGTCTCTACATTCTAAGTTCAAATATTGGGATCGATAAAATAAGTTCCAGTTGAACACTGGGGTCGATTTACCCACTTCCTGCAAAATTGCTGGCCTTGTGCCAAAATTTGAAGAACAGGTTTTAATCATTCTTACATAGTCAATAGAAATTTATACAAAATAATTTGCAATAATTAGTTTCTCAGTTGGGTTCAAGGCCAGTAATTTTGGAGGAGGTAGGGATTAGTCAATTATATCAACCCCAGTATTTGATTGGTACCTTATTTTATTGACCCTAGATGGCTGAAACTCTAAGGATTAGAACTTGGATTGTAAAGATCCACAACAAATGCTGCCATGCATTTTGTCCATTTTAACACTGCTTTTTAAAATGATGAGTAATAATACTAATTGTTGAATTAGTAATTCAGAGAAACTGAAATTTGTACTAATTGAAAAGTAACTCCTAAAAGTAGTACTTTCTTAGTAATTCTGACCTTAATGAAGAAGGCAAAAGGTATTATTCACTCAGTATAATGTTGTTGGTGGTGTTGTTGTTTAACCCCTGGTCAGTCTTGTCTCCAAACGCTGTATTTGCTAGGTCCATCTTATCTTTTATTCATGCATTGTATACTTAACTACTGCATCATCCAATATACTGCTTATAATTATCAGCTTGTTTCAAAGAGTAAATGAGATTTATAGGAAACCTAGCTGCTATTTCTAGCAGATACAATGACTACGTAGAAACCTCCTTGTTGACTCATCATACAGGTTCCCTTCTTGACTCATAGAGGCTTCTTTTTGGATTAGCAGTCTCCTTCTCTCTCCCTCTCTCAGTCTTACCTCTCTCTCAATCTTTCTCTCTCTCCCCCTCTCTCTCTCTCTCACACACACACACACACGCGCAATGCATGCTTTTATTGCTTTGTCTCTCTTTTTCTCTGAATTCTCTAAATATTTACTTCTCAGTAATTAAAAGTTGAATGTGGATTTCAACTAAAAGAACTATTTAAGATATTAAATTTTATTTATTTTTTAAAACCAGGAACTCCACTTTAATCTCAGGAGTTTACTGATGTATATTAAAGCCGTATAATTTTATCTCCTTGATAATTTGAACCTTAAACACTTAGAGCTTTTTCTTTCCTCTTATTTTGCTACGTAATTTCTACAAATAACCAGGGTCATAAAATTATATTAAATCTAATGTAATTCAGGAATCAAATGTTTGTAGCTACATGAGTTATTTCCCTTGTTAGATTTGTCAGACACAAAAGCCTAACACTGCTTGCCCACACACACACACACACACTCTCTCTCTCGCTCTCTCTCTCTCTGAGAAAAGTTATACTAGTACAACATGGATTTTCCAGAACCTCTGACTTTCAGGCCCTTACCAAGGAATAAGGAAGCCTTCTACGGTCGTAACTGTTTTTTTCTTTGAACTGCCAGACTTTGGAACTCTCTTCCATCTCATTGTTTTCCTCCTTATGATCTGAACTCTTTCAAGTCTAAAGTAAATTCATTCTTTTCATCTTAATTTCTCCTTCTTCATAGTCTCTTACACTATGTAGCTTCTCACCATTTTTTAGGACTTTCTAATTGAAACGTACTACTGTGGATCTCTAATCTTTTATTTGCGTGAACCCCCCAAATTCTTAAATGGACCCTCGGGTGTGTGTGTGGGGGGGGGGGGGAATCATGTAGACCACAACTGAGAACCACTGATTCACACTAATGAACAGATAGTATAATCAACACCCTCTCCTACTAAACCCAGTGCCTTCACAGCACTATATTACACTAGACCAGAGTCCATATAAGAGTTGGGGGCAGGGCTCCATGCAAGAAAAATATTAAATTGGGGACCCACATAGTGTATTAAAAATCCATGAAAAAAATTTGTTTCACATAATTTTTTTTTGCAATAAACGGCTAAAATTTCTTTCTTTAGCATTTAACATAGTTCAACCTACACAAGTTAATGTCTGTAAAACAAAATAGAAATTTTGAAAGAAATGGTTAAAACTAATTTTTAAATAACAAGTAGTTATGGCAGTTCACCAGAATAAAGCAGCAATCAAAAGGGTCCATAGATGAAGAAAAATGATTGGGAACCACTGGTATAAATGATATTTCATCATAATGATCATTATCATCATTTAACGCCTGTTTTCCAAGCTGGCATGGGTTGGACAGTTTGACTGGAACTGGCAAGCCAGAGAGCTTCACCAGGTTCCAGTCTGTTTTGGCTTAGTTTCTATGGCTAGATGCCCTTCCTAATGCCAAACACTCCACAAAGCATACTGGAGGTTTTTATGTTTCACTGACATGGGTGCCTTTTACATGTCACCAGCATGGGGACCTTTTAAAATGACACTAGCATGGAGTCTTTCACGTTTCACTGGCACAGGTGCCTTTCATGTGTCACTGGCACCAGTACCTTTTACATGTCACCGGTAAAAGTTTATTGATCTTGTACTGTGCAAGTTACTAATCTGTTTAAAGTATTGGTAAATTAGCCTGACAGCAGCAAGAATATTAAGTTCCACCTTGCTTCTGCTTAATACAGATTGTAAGAGGTTCTGGACCCTCAGTGTCTGAAAATTCAGTGTTATATCTGTATCTAGATTAACATTTCTGTGCTATAAAAAGGAATTATTACATCTTTATAAACATTCAGAAAAGTGACTGATGTGGAAGGAGAAAACTTTTTGTTTCTTTACATCAGCATAGTAAAATAGATATTAACTGAAAACTGCGATAATAGAATAGACTAGCTGTCAAAAACACTCACCCACAACGTCCTATAACTTCAGCTGTTTCCTTTTAAAACTTTTTCATTATTATTATTCAAACTATTGTTTACGAGTCTACACACGTAGTCTCCCATTTTGTGTGCGTGCATGTGCGCGCGCGCGCGTTGTTTATGTCATGATTTAGAAACTTCGAGAAAATGTGAAATAAATTGTTTTTAACAGTAGCACTTGAAGTAGATAAAGCTTTATTTTATAGCATATAAATACTGAAATCAGCTTAAAAACCCTTTTATATTTAATAGGTATATAATGTGTAATGAACTTATTGTATACGGGGCTCAGATGCACATCAATAGCTTTATTCACTTAACGAGTTCTACAGATAAAAACGGTGTGTGTGTGTGTGTAATTTTAGTTGATGTGTAGCGTTAACTATATTTGCGTTCGTGTGCAAACTTTTTATAAAAGCTCGCCATCCAGTTGTAAAACACTACTCTGCTTGGAGTCTTTTAGAGTTATCTCCCTTGAACAGATTTACTATTCCTTATCTAATTTAATGAATTTAGAGTTGAATTTTACGTTTCCCCTGCTTTCTATACTCTTCTTTAGGAAACTGATAAAAAGTTCCCAAAATCAACAGAATGATTATTCTTCAGGTTTTCCTTTTGAAAGTTATATATTTACTCCAGTACACATAGCTATCTTAACCCTTTCTGTTACCATATTCCTGTTGAAATACATTGCATGTTTGAATTAATGAATTTATTAAAATAACTTTGTCTTCATTAACCCTGTAACTACAGAATTAATTTTCACGGTTATTCTAATAATGATGTTAAATATTTATCAAAAGTAGAATTGGTATTTTCTGAAAGTCATGCTGTTTCAAACATGACATTCCTCAACAGAAGATAGATTGATATATAAAACTACTTTCTACATTTAAGGGTAATAAAATTTTGAGTGGCTATATCTGATTTCTGCAGTAAAGGGACTAAGCTGGGTTTTGAGACTTAAATTTATATAAAAATTTCGATGGAAATTTTAAATTTAGATCACTTTAACCTTTTCGCATTTAAACTGGCCATGTCCGGCCCAATATTTTATCTATTTCATGTTCAAACTAGCCAGATGTACTCTGTCACATCTACCCTTCATTGCCATTTTAAAAATAGACAATAACATCATTATAATCTCAAAGCTATGAGACAATACATTGACAAGAGTGCATTTGCACCAAAAGTAAGTATAAGGGTTCCTCACATGGTATCTACCACAATGTAGTTTATTCCAACAGAACATCCATGTTTAAGTGGGGATTCATATTACTTCACAGAATTAATATTGCCTCTGTCGCTAATATATATCTTTTAACAAGATCACTGGTTAATCGTAACACCAGTGCCTGTTCTGGCACTGTTTTCCAATATATTGCAAGTGGGGAGATGAGTTGCTGCTATCTCTAGCGGTCAAGCGTCCATCATTGAAAAGGCTAAGTAAGGTCAAAATCAAATCATCTAGTGGTCTCAGCACTGGAGATGGCAGGAATTTATCTCCCTCCTAGCGTGCATTTAACACCAAAAACCAATATCAGAGTTTCTCATTGTATCTACTGTAGTATAGTTTGTTCTAATAGAACATCCATGTTTAAGTGGGGATAAATATTACCTCTTGATATGAATACTGCCTCTGTCGCTAATGTATATCTTCTAATTGGCTAATCATGACACCAAGGCCTGTTCTGGCACTGTTTTTCTATGTACTTTTAGCAGGGAGATGAGTTGCTGCTACCTACCTCTAGCAGTTGAGCATCCATCATGAACGAGACCAAGGAAGATTGCAATCATGTGATCAGGTGGTCTCAGCACTGGAGATGGGTGGTGATTTATCTCCCCACTAGTGATATAAACAAGAGTGCTTATATGGACCAAAAGCCAATGTGAGAGCTTCTCTCATGGTATCTACTGCATTATAGTTTGTTATAATAGAACATCCACATTTAAGTGGGGATAAATATTAACTCAATGCTTGATTAATTTTGAACAATATGAATAAATAAGTCTTACATTTATCAGAGTAATTTGAAGACTAAAGCTTGTATCAGAGAGCCAGAGGTAGCTTCAGACAGGTTGGTATCTAAAGAGTTAATGGATACAATTATAAATTATTTAAACCTTCATAGAATAAAAAAAAAATTGCTGCTCTTAATAAATATGTGAGAAATTTATTACTAAATGCTATTTTTGAGTGACTTTTATTATAACTTACATTTTATTTAAATTATGAACTGAAGATTTGGTAAATAAAATCATTTCATGGTGTCAGAATATGTAGTCTGGATGAGAATATTCATCCAAGTCCATACTTTGCTCTGATATTTTCTTAGAATCTTAAAAGTTATACATTGGTCACATCTGATGTACAAGGGGGCTAAAAACTTCCTGGCTTAAAGGATATCACGAAAGGACAGGTTGGAAGCCCAACCATCTGAGTTCTTTTACAGCGCTTAGAAAAACTGAAGGACCATTGCAATAAGTGAGTCTGAGAAGGGAATATGTTGAATAAAATCCTAATTAACTGACCCTCCTGTGTTTTTTTTTGTCCAAAGCCAGGAACTTTTAAGCATTACCTCATAAAACTAGGGGGGGAAAAATTTAACAGAGGGTCTATGTAAGATTTTTGGAGTTAATTAGGGGTCTACAATAGAATTTTAAGGTTTCCTGAAAAAAATTTGCTTTAGATGTATGTATTGCAAGAAACAGCTCAGTTTCTTTCTCTAACTTTTTACATAATTCAACCTACACAAGTTAATGTGTGAAAAACAAAATAGAATTTTGAAAGAAGTTTCTATGAAAGTAGTTTTTAAGCATCGAATGGCTCTGGGAGTCCACCAGAATAAAATGGTTATCAAAGGGATCCACAGATCAAAAAGATAGTTGAGAACTCCTGATGTAAGGGAATGATAGCTGTACTCCTTCATGGTTGCTACTCCTGGCTGAAACTAGTATAAGATTAATGAAGTAGAAGATTAATTAGCATTAGCTAATCAATCCAAGAAGAAATAAAGCACCTGGTCCTTTCTCTCTCTCTCTCTCCATTCGTTCCCTGATTTTTAATTACCGCACACACACACAGAGTACATGTATATTTGTGTAGCATTTTATTAAGAACAGTTCTAGGTTATACTTGTGTGTGTGTGTGTCTGTGTACATGTATCTGTCTGTATGTGTCCATCTAAAAATGAACAAATACTAATGAGTTCTGTCAAGAATTTAATAAAACAGTTATCAGGTTAATTGTTTATGCTCAACACTAATCATTAAAATACTTATTCAGATTTTTAAATCTAAATTTAAGAATCCTTAAAACTCAGCTTTAGATTGCTATTTTTTGTTATCCAATTTCTTCTTTAGCTAACTACCTCAGACCCTCCCTCCCCTCCCTTCCCTCTCCATCCATCCATTCCTCTCTCATCCCTCTCTTTCTCTGAGTATCTCTCTCTTCCTCCTCCCTCTCATGCTCCCTGTCCTTGCATATCTTTCTTATTACCATTTATATGAAAAGTTAGCTGGCTATAACCCATGTCACAGTTTAAGTTTTTTAACCCTGGCTCAAATCATCCACTGCCAGTAAAATAAATCAGAGATTCCTAAACTTATTTTGGCATGGAACCAACTGCATTATATAATTCTCTGAATCCATTTTGGGATTTTTTGAAAATTGCAGAAGCCATATCTATATTTTATAGACAGCTCTCATAAGATCCATTTTTAAGATGACATTAACAGAACAAAGCTTGTTTTATTTATATGGTAAAATGACAACAGCAACAGATAACATAGTTTAACCCTTTAGCACTTAAACTGTCCATATTAGGTCCAAATACTCTACCTTGTTTTTGTTCAAACTAGCCAGATTCAGCCTTTCATACCTATCCCACAATGTCATTCTAAAAATAATCATATCATCAAAACCTCATAGCTATGAGTAATGCATGATTAATTCAAAACAATGTAAATCCGTAGGCATTACATTTGACATGATGATCTTAATGCTGAAGAGTTAAATAGGAAATAAAATTTGTTTTATAAAATGAATTTCAATTAGATTTTATGAAAAGAGGCCTAGAATGTTTTTTCTTTTTTCATGGAACTTTGGCATACCCTAAAATGCACTACCTGTGGTATAGTGTGAAGGTGAATGGCTCAGTGGTTAGAGTGTTAGCTCACAATCATGAGGTAGTGAGTTCAATTCCTGGACCAGGCTGTGTTGTGTTCTTGAGCAGGACATTTTATTTCCTGTTGCTCCAGTTTACTCAGCTGTAGAAATAAGTTATGACATCACTGGTGCCAAGCTGTATCGGCCTTTGCCTTTTCGTAGGATAACATCAGTGGCGTGGAGAGGGGAGAGGCTGGTATGCATGGGCAACTGCTGGTCTTCCATAAACAACTTTGGCTGGACTTGTACCTCAGAGGGTAACTTTCTAGGTGCAATCCCATGATCGTTAATGACCAAAGGGGGTCATTACCTTTTACCCTTCATGATATGGTGGACAAAAGTAGCCTAATTTAAACTGAGATAAAAAGTATAGGCATTCCTTAAGAAAATAAAAAAATCTTAAAAAACATTAGACACCTACTCACCCCCGAAGGAGTTGTAAACAGCTTGGATCTAATTAAAACACAAGTCCAATCTATATTGCATCAATCCATTCAGCCTTCTTCTCTGCCCACTTTTCCTAGAAGGGTTGTGTGTAAGCCTCAAGCATCTCATTTATAAGGTCTGACTGGAAGAAACCATTATTAAACTTTCTCATTGGATTCTTAAGCATGACCAACTGAGACTATGTATATTATATTATCCAACCATCTCATTTTTTGGTCTATCCCTTGGTCTCCTACTAGTTAGCTCAGCTTGAAGAGTCTATCCAGTGGTTCTCAACCATTTTTTATCTATGGACCTGTGGTACGTAAAAAGCACCCACTACACTCTTGGAGCAGTTGGCATTAGGAAGGGCATCCAACTATAGAAACCCTGCCAAGTCAGATTGGAACTTAGTGCAGCTCCCCAGCTTACCAGTTTTCAGTCAAATCGTCCAACACATGCCAGCATGGTAAACAGACAATAAATGATGATGATGACGATGGACTCCTTTGATTGCTATTTTATTCTGGTAGACCCCCATTGTCATTTGATGTTTAAAAACTAATGTTCTTTCCAAATTCCTATTTTGTTTTTCATACATTCACATGTGTCGGTTGAACTATGTAAAACATCAGAGAAAGAAACCTGTTTGTTTCTTGCAATAAACACATCTAAAGCAAAAATGTTTCATGGGGCCATAAAATGCTATTGTGGACTAACTTTTGCTTGTGTGGTCCCCTAAAAATCTTATACAAACCTCCAGTTGAAAATCACTGTTCTAATCATTCTGTTTATAGTACCAGAGAAGTAATAGCTCCACCTGGTGAGACTAGCTGATCTTTGAGTTATGTACCCTGTTGAGTAACATTACTTCAGAGATCTTTTGGAGCAACCCATTTTGGCAGATATATATATTGATATTTTATTGTTTTCATTTATCATCTAAATCACCTTATGTTACAAAACTGTTTTTGTTGCTTAGTTGCAGATCAGTCCTGATCAAGTAGGTTGAAGATCAAAGCTTTTCTAGCCATAATGGCCTGTCTTTATCTTTGCAGACACAGTTTACTTAACATTACGTTATCCAATGCATCCTTTCTATTTTATTTTAAAATAAACAATAGAGTGAAGTGTCATAGAGATTTTAGCTACTATTTCTAACAATTCAAACAACTGTGTTGAGACTCTTTCAGTGTACGACCACTTACTGGACAATATTTTACAATTAGAATTCCAGAATAAATATTCTTATATACAATAAGCTTTGAAAGTTAAAATGTCATTTAATGGTTGATGCAAAGTTTTTAATTTCTTTTTTTTTTTGAAGTTGTCTTTGTCTTGAATTTCATTTTGTAAGTTAATAGTTTAAAATTAGCCAAGAATTTGGGCCAATCTTAATTAATAAACCCTTCCCCACCAATATTTTAGGCCTTGTACCTGTATCAGATATATGAATAAAGAAAGTGGCTTGCATCTTTAACAGAAATACATTTGCTAAAGAAAATCTTGATTGCTAATAAAAAAATTGTGTATTTGTGTTTATATAAGTGTGTATATCTATGTTTGCACATCAGTGTGTGTGTGTATATGTATCTATATGTATATATGTGTGTGTGTGTATCTTTAGGCTCATTCATGTGTATAATTCCTCCTCTATTCAGGTATATTTGAAAGATTGTCAAAACAGTGATAACATGATGATGATGATGACGATGACGACTTACCTGCTAAAATACTGAAGTTTACTCATGTGTCTGTCTCTGTGTCTATATAACACCCTGTTCTATATTTTTCCAATTTTATCTGCTCAAACTCCTCTGAAGAGTGCCATTATCTCACAAGAATTTCTGAAAGAAATTCCAAAAAACTCTATTCTAGATGCTCCTTGTCTTTCAAACATTCAATCATGGATAAATCTTCACCCGAAATATCAATTATTTCTAAATTTTCTTTCTCCAACTTATTCTGCATGCAGTCTGATGACTTTGTAATGACAAAATGCTGCAGGGGATTAAATTATCAAACACCCTAAAAAAATGTTGTCCAGCAACACAAAGGGAGGGCAGATTAAATTACATGATAAAAAAAATGAGAGGCTCTGAATTTTCAATGAAACAAAATCGCTGTAGCATGGACAGACTTCTGTATTATTTACATCTGCATATGGAAGTCCTCAAAATTATAACGCTACTTTGCTGTCAACTTCAAGAGCTGAAGTTTAAGGTAAAGATTTTTGGAATTTTCATACTCTCTCTCTCTCCCTCTTTCATATCTAAAATTCATTTCTTTCGTACATGCATTGTCTTACATCTTCTCACTCCTTTTGCTCTCTTATTCTCTCAGTCTTTCTCTTGTCTTCTGCTTCCTCAGCCTCTTGTTCTTTTTGTATGTACATACACAATATACATACATACATACATACATATATATATATATATATTGATTGAAGTGTTCAGTATTATATATCCATTACTGCCGATCTTACCAATTGGTTTCACATTAGGGGTTCAACAAAGTTTTAGATAACAACCTGATTACAAACCCTTCCACAGTGTTAGATTACCGCCTGATTATGTAACTCTGCCATCTCTGAAGAGCACAGTGTTACATCATCAGGCTGTTATCGAACACCCCGTTGAAGCCCTGGTGCAAAGCCAATTGGTAGGATCAGTCGTAATGTACATACACTGTACGCTTCGATTGATATACTCACTCTATTGGCAAAGATACGAGAGCATATGTTTTCTCACATGGATTCGTAGAAGGCTCCCTCTCTCTCTCTCTCTATATATATATATTCTTTTATTTATTGTTTTATTTGTTTCAGTCATTTGACTGTGACCATGCTGGAGCACCACTTTAAAGGATTTTAGTCAAAGAAATCGACCCCAGGACTTATTCTTTGTAAGCCTAGTACTTATTCTATCAGTTTCTTTTGCTGAACTGCTAAGTTATGGGGACATAAACATGCCAGTATCAGTTGTCAAGTGATGGTGGGGGGACAAATACAGACACAGAGAAACACGCACACATAAATATATACATATATATACATACGATGGGCTTCTTTTCAGTTTCCAGCTACCAAATTCACTCACAAGGTTTTGGTTGGTCTGAGGAGGCTACAGTAGAAGACACTTACCCAAGGTTCCACACAGTGGGACTGAACCCAGAGCCATAAGGTTGGGAAGCAAACTTCTTACCACACAACCACCCTATAATCTGTGAAATGGGGTAGGCTTTTGAATTTGTTCCTTCAGGTTCTCATCAGTGAATTCAGAACAGAATGGTAAATACTCACTTATTTTTCTTGCAGGAGTCCATTTTTAAATATTGCAATATTCATACTTCACTCCAAAGATGGCCACATTCATAGGGGAATGTTTCATTTTCAAGCAACTATTTCTTCAGTTAAGCAACAACAAACCCAACCACGGATGTCAGAAATAACACATGAATGTAAATATATTTGTAAGAAAATAAAAAACAAAATTTTTAAAAATTAATAATAATAATCCTTTCTACTATAGGCACAAAGCCTGAAATTTGTTGGGAGGGGGATAGTTGATTAGACCGACTCCAATACTCAACTGGTACTTATTTTATTGATCCCAAAAGGATGAAAGGCAAAGATGACCTCAGTAGAATTTGAACTCAGAATGTAAAGATAGATGAAATGCCACTAAGCATTTTGCCCAGTGTGTTGATGGTTCTGCCAGTTTGCCACCTTGATAATAATTCTTTCTTCTATTGGCACAAGGCCTGAAATTTGGGGGAAGGGAGCTAGTCAATTACATCGACTCCAGTTCTTGACTGGTATTCATTTTAGTGACTCCAAAAAGATGAAAGGCAAAGATGACCTTGGCATACTTTGAAATCATAATAATAATGATAATAATAATAATAATAATAATAATAATAATAATAATAATAATAATAATTATAATAAATGCCCTGATGCAGTACCAGGCAATGGCTCTTATGGCTTTCGATCTTAACTGATTGGAAGTGTTATCTTGTACAGGTTTTGTCTTGATATAAAGGATGGGCTACAGCAAATATTCTGCTCAATACCACAAATTTGCTTGTCAGTTGACAATATGTGCATCTCTGATCACAATTGGAAGTAGTGGGGGGAGCATCATAGCTGTGTGTTGAGAGGAATTCTTTGGGGTTTGAATAATTCACCTTTGGAAACATGGGTTGTCCTTAAATAACCCTTATTCAGGGGCCTTTTGCATGGGATGGGCTACTTGACCTGAAGAAAAATTCTAACAGGGCCCCACCTGGTTGTGATGCATGTGCCTGATGTACTCTTATTAGATGAGTAGTCATGATGTATATATTGGGCTGTACCCCAGTGTCCCTTTGATGGAATTTATTGCTCTCTCACTCAATACTAATAATCATTTCAAATATTTTGGCACAAGGCCAGTAATTTCAGGAAGGAGTTAAGTCAATCACATCGACCCTAATACTCAACTTGTACTTAATTTATTGACCTTGAAAGTATTAAAGGCAAAGTTGATCTTGGCAGAATTTGAACTCAGAATGCAAAGACAGATGAAATGCGACTAAGCATTTTGTCCAATGTGCCAATGATTCTGTCAGCTCACTGCCTCTTCTACCAGCTCGCCACCTGATGAAATAAAAAACATAAAATTTAATAATAATAATAATAATAATAATAATAATTTCAAAATTTGGTACAAGCAATTTTAGGGGTGAGGTAAATTGATTACATCGACCCCAATGTTCAAGTGGTACATATTTTATTGACTCCGAAAGGATGAAAGACAAATTCAACTTCACTCGCAAATCTTTGGTTAACCCAAAGCTATAGTGGCAGACACTTGCCCAAGATGCCTCACAGTAGAAATGAACCTGGAATTATGTGGTTGGGAAGCAAACTTCTTATGACACAGCCATACTTGCACTTTCCGTTTTGCTGATTTATTACAGGCTGACAATGTCTCTACCCTTAAAGAATAAAATAAGTTGTGCCATGGTCTGCTGGCAGTTGGTAGGTTTATACACTTGATTACATTTGCCCTTTCATCACATTCAGTCATCATTCATTTTCCAACCCTTTGTTCCTTATGCTTAGGAATAGGTATCATTTACAACTACTGTCAATAAATCATCATCATCATTTAACATCTGTTGTCCATGCTGGCATGGGTTGGATGGTTTGACCAGAGCTGCTAAACTGGAGAGTTGCACTAAATTCTAGTCTGTTTTGGCTTAGTTTCTGTGGCTGGATGCCCTTCCTAACACCAACCACTTTTCAGAGTGTGCTGGCTGCTTTTATGTGGCACCAGCACAGGACACTTGCAAGCCAATCCCCCTCACCTGGGGGAGCAGCCTTAATGCTTCTGTTGTGAAGGACTGGTCTTCTTGAGTATATATGAATATATAAATTAGTATTTCTAATGTCATTAACAATATCATTGTTATGTATGTTTGCTGTGACTTTTTATAGCAGTTGTTTGCAGGATTTTGGTTTAGAGGAAAGGGAGGGAAATAAGAGCTGTGTTTCGTTCTTGAAATCTATGCGCTATGGGAGGATATAGACTAGTGATTTTTAACAATTCTTTTACCTTTGGACCCTTTTTATTATTATTTTATTCTGGTAGACCCCATAAAAGACCCCCTTCAGTCATGAATGGACATGGGATTGCACTTAGGAAGTTTCCCTCTGAGGTACAAGTCCAAGCAAGGTTGTTTATGGAAGACCAACAGTCGCCCAGGCATACCAGCCTCCCCTCTCCATGCCACCAATGTTATCCAAGGGAAAGGCAAAGGCTGATACAGCTTGGCACCAGTGACATCACAACTCACTTCTACAACTGAGTGAACTGAAGCAACATGAAATAAAGTAGTTCTATATTTAAGAGATGAGGAATTATGTACATTATTCACATTTGATGGATATTTGTCCTCGTCTTGTTTGTTGTTAACACAACGTTTCGGCTGATATACCCTCCAGCCTTCATCAGGTGTCTTGGGGAAATTTCAAACCTGGGTTCTCATTCCTAAGGTATTTTTTGATGTTATTATTATTGTTATTATTATTATTATTCAGGTCCGAGTTCAATTCCAAGCAGTGACCTGAATAATAATAATAATAATAATAATAACATTGAAAAATACCTTAGGAATATATAAATTATATAAACCCAAGTTCGAAATTTCCCCAAGACACCTGATGAAGGATGGAGGGTATATCAGCCAAAACGTGTTAATAACAAACCAGATGAAGACAAATATCCGTCAAATGTAAATAATGTGAAATAAAGTGTCTTGCTCAAGAATACAACACACAGCCCAGTCCAGGAATTGAATTCACTCCCTTGTGATTGTGAGCTCGATGCTCAAATCACTGAGCCATGCATCTTCACTTGTGTGTGTGTGTGTGTGTGTGTGTGTGTGTGTCCACTATCCAGTTGATATTTAAAAACTAGTAACCTACAACAAAGTCCAACCTTGGGATTCTGAACCAAGATATCTTGTGCCTTGCTGTACTCAAGAAGATCCATACTCCACAGCAGAAGTGTTAAGGCCGCATCCCCTGGTGAAGAGGACTGACCTGTAAGAGTCCTGTGCTGGTGCCGCATTAAAACTTGTGCCAGTACTACGTTAGAAGCACCAAGTACACACTGTAAAGTGGTTAGTGTTAGGAAAGGCATCCAACCATAGAAACCAAGCCAAATCAAACTGGAACCTGGTACAGCTCTCCGGTTTGACAGCTCTGGTCAAACTGTTCATCCCATGCCAGTATGGGAAACAGATGTTAAAGGGTGATGATGTTGATGATATTGGCTATCTGAAAGAAATGTAAGTGGCTGAGATATAACACAGAGCTTGTAGCATTTACAGAAACAGTACGGAAATGAAAGGAAAAGTCCACTCTCCCTGGATTATTCATCTGGATCCAATGGACTGGAGAACTGAGTCTTCCTCACACATCCCTGTTTTGGCATGGTTTCTTCTCTAACCAGCATGAAAACAACATCCAGAGTGTATGGGGGTGCTTTCTTCATGGTACCCATACTAGGGAAGTCACCTTGTAACTTGCAAAACTGAGAGGAGGAGATAGATTTATGTGGGAGGCTGAAAACTAAGGTATTATGGGAGAAACAGGAATAGATAGATCTGTTCTTATAGAGGAGATTCAGGGCTGTCTGGTTATCTTGCATTATATATGGATAGATTGGGGTGTATAGAGTGATGCCAGAAAAGAGGAAATGATGATGGTGATTAAGGGTGCCTGAGAGTAACCCCAAAGATAACATGCCCAAGAATGTGAGTAAAAGGGAGCATAGAGAACAGATCAGAGAGGGTGGGTAAAATTTGCAAGCATGAATATGTAGGGATGGGTGGGAGGTGAGAGAGTGAGTAACTGCTAGAAATAGGGGTAGATGTGGTTAGACATATTCTTTTATCTTTTTGCTTGTTCAGTCATTTGACTGTGGCCATGCTGGAGCACCACCTTTAGTCGAACAAATCGACCCCAGGACTTATTCTTTGTAAGCTAGTACCTATTCTATTGGTTTCTTTTTAAAACCGCTAAGTTACAGGGACTTAAACACACCAACATTGGTTGTCAAGTGATGGTGGGGGGTACAAACACAGACACACATACATACATGCATACATACATATACACACAACAGGCTTCTTTCATTTTCTCTCTACTAAATTCACTCACAAAGCTTTAGTCAGCCTGAGACTATAGTAGAAGACACTTGTCCAAGATGTCACACTGTGGGACCAAACCCGGAACCATGTGGTTGGGAAGCAAGCTTTTTACAACACAGCCACTCTGCACTTATGTACAGGGTGCATAACATATTTGAGGACATAGCTTTTTGGGGTCATTGCTGCATTTTTTGCTAACTCTATAATCTTTGTTTCAGAAAATAATAATGGCAGACCCTCAGCTTACTCAAGAAATGAAGAGGCATGTTGTTTTGTGGTTATAAAGGCTGAGCATAGCAATTTAGAAATATTTTGATTTTTAAAAGTTGCCAGATCTTTCGTCTACAAAGTTTGTAAGGAGCTAGAGACTGAAGGTGGAAACGTATCACCAGTATCATAGCATAAAAAGCATTCTAAATGCTCTGAAATCATTAGAACACCTGAATTTATTCAGCAAGTTCAACAGATCATTGATTACAATCCCAGAAAGTCCATGAGGTCAATTGCAAAAGATCTCCATGTGTCAGAAGGAACAGTCAGAAATGTTGTTCACGAAGTCTTATATGATGCGGAAAGGTTAATTTATATCAGAAAAAGCAAAAGAAAATCACTACATCAGATTTAAAAGGTTTTTAAACAAACTGAAAAATCCAACAGAAGATTTGATCTGGTTTTTCTCAAATAAGAAAAACTTCGCCCAAGATCAAAAAGCTAACAGAAGAAATAACAGATGCTTATGTGCAGACCCTTCTGAAGTTCCAGGTGTTATGCATACAAAATTTCTTGCAGCTGTCATGGTTTTAGGGGTTGTCAGCAGTGGAGGACATGTGATGCCTCCTTACTTCTTTCCAGAAGGCCTTAGAATTAACTTTGCTACCTACAATGAAGTCCAGGAAACAATTGTTAAGCCCTGCATAGACAGTGTATACAATGGAAGGCCATATGTGTTTCAGTAAGACTCTCACACACGACTCTAGTAACACAGGAATGGATGGCTGAAAATTTTCATGCTAACTCCTAGTATTTAGCCTCCTAATTCCCCAATTTCAATCCAATGGACTATTACATGTGGAGCATTGTTAAGAGAGAGGTCAAGGAACACACCCATAACACCAAAGCTGCCATAGTCAGTAATGTCCCAAATGAACCAGAACCACTTGAATCGAGCATGTAGATGATTTAGATCTCATATAGAAGTAGTTGTTGAAGCTGAAGGTGGCTTTACTGAATGACATTATAGAAAAGAAACTTTATTTTTATCCTCATAGCATTTTTTTGATAAATAAAGTTATTATCTGTTATTATATATTTGTTTTTTTATAAAAATAAATCTATCCTCAAATATCTTACGCACTCTGTATGTATATATATATATATATATATATATATATATATATATATATTTATTTATTTACTCTTTTACTTGTTTCAGTAATTTGACTGTGGTCATGCTGGAGCACCAAACCGAGCAAATCGACCCCAAGACTTACTCTTTTTAAGCCTAATACTTATTCTATCAGGCTCTTTTGCTGAACCACTAAGTTACAGGGTCATAAATGCACCAGCATCAGTTGTCAAGCAATGTTGGGGGTACAGACACAAACGCACAAACATACACACACATACATATATATATACACAACAGGCTTCTTTCAGTTTCTGGCTATAAAATCTACTCACAAGGCTTTGGTCAGTCTGAGGCTATAGTAGAAGACACTTGCCCAAGGTGCTACACAGTGGGACTGAACCCGGAACCATGTCATTGGTAAGCAAGCTGCTTACCACACAGCCACTTCTACGCCTAATGTATATATAGGTATATATAGATAGATATATGATATATGTATGATATATATGTGATATATATATATATATATATATATATATATATATATATATAGAGAGAGAGAGAGAGAGAGAGAGAGAGAGTGCAAATATAGAGGATGGTGAATAACAGATAGGAATGACATGGATGTGAATAGGAATTGACTTAAAGTACCTATAATCAAATGTGTGTGTGTATAAACATGTATACACACACATACACATGCATATACATTTTTCAGATCATGTTTTTTGCAATAATTTTTTTTATGTGGAAACATAATTAATGATATTGTATAGTTGTATATACTTGTGTGTGTGTGTGTGTGTGTGTGTGTGTGTGTGTGTGTGTGTGTGTGTGTGTGTGTATGTGTATACACCTACATATGCATATATACATAGATTTATATGAGGAATTCCAGCAGCTCTTGCTTCTTTGTAGAAGAGCTCTCATATATTTTGAAACATGTGTAGGAATTAAAGGAACTTTTTTATTTATATGCATTTTGCTCCATTTATTATTATTATTCATATATATATATATGTGTGTGTGTGTGTGTGTGTGTGTATTTATATGTATACATTTGTATGTGTATGTTTGGAAGGGCATCCAGCTGTAGAAACTCTGCCAAGATCAGATTGGAGTCTGGTGCAGCCATCTAGTTCACCAGTCATCAGTCAAATCGTCCAACCCATGCTAGCATGGAAAGCGGACGTTAAATGATGATGATGATGATGATGATGATATTTATATATGTGTTTGTATATGTGTATGTGTGTATACCTGATTTAGCAATTTAATGTTCCCTTTTCCAAGGCTGCATCAGTTGGATGGAATTTATTGAGGCAGATATTTTGTATGGCCAGATACCCTCTATGATGCCAACTTTCACCTGTTTCCAAGCAAGCTGAATTTTCCTCAAGGCTGGATGTGTTTACACATTGATTTGGAAGTGGAAGACAACTTTTATACAATGGTGTTACTTGTTAACAACCATTCATTCATGTGATATGAAACAAGAAGAGACACAGATGCATGCTTGCACCCACCCAAACTCAACCCTGCCCCCCCCCCCCCCACACACAGATATATATATATATATATATATATATATATATATATATATATATATATATAGCGTTGTATGTATATACATATGTACATGTCTGTACGTGTGTATTTGTAGACACGTTTATATGCATTTGTCTGTAGAAACGTGGGTATATGTGTACATATGTTGATATATATATATGTGTGTATATACATTTGGATATGTATTAGTGTGTGTGTGTGTATATATATATATATATATATATATACATCTATGCATATGCACATGAATGTGTGTGTGTGATTGACATACATGTGATAAAGATTTGTGTCTCATTATCCATCTGTTAACACACATACGCATGTGCCATGCATTTGAACACATATTGTTATATGCTCATGCGTGTGTGTGTTTATATATAGTGTATGCATGTGTATATATAGGTTTGTGTATGTATATATGTGTGTGTATGCATATATGTGTGTGTGCATGTACGTATATATGTTTGTGTGTATATGTATGTGTTTGTAATATATGTATGTGTTTGTAATATATATGTCTGTGTGTATATATATATGTGTGTGTGTGTGTGTGTGTGTGTGTGTGTGTGTGTGTGTTTGCATATGCATGTAATTATATATGCATATATGTTAAAAAGTCTTGCCTCCAGTTGCTGTCACATTTTCACCCAACCCTCTGTCGCTGACGTCATAATGTTTCATATTCATCCTAAGTTAGATCCTGTTTGCTTATTAATCATCTTATTGGCTGTCATTCTGCCTCTCTTCTTCATCTCTCTCTCTCTCTCTCTCTCTCTCTCTCTCTTACACTTTTGTTGTCATGGTTTACACAACAGATTCATTGAGCTGATCTCTGGGTGTGGTTGCAGGTGTGTTGACACTTTTTCACATGCTTGCTGGCTGCAGTTTGTGGTGCATGTATGTGTATGTGAATACACATTGTGGAGATATCATCATATGAACAAACATATATATATATATATATATATATATATATATATATATATATTCTTTTATTCTTTTACTTGCTTCAATCATTTAACTGCTGCCAAGCTGCAGCACCAGCTTGAAGGGTTTTTGTCAAACAAATCAATCCCAGGACTTTTTTTAAACTGACCACTTATTTTATCTGTCTCTTTTGCCGAACTGTTAAGTTATAGGGACATAAATACAACAATACTAGTTGTCAACCAGTGATGAGGAAGACAAACATGCATATACATATATATATATGACAGGTTTCTTTCAGTTTCCATTTATCAAATCCATTCACTATAGCCTGAGGCTATAGTAGAAGACACTTGCCCAAGGTACCATGCAGTGGGACTGAACTCAGAACTAGCATGGATGTTTAAGACAAACATATGAAAATGCTTTGGACAAGCCAAGGATAAGTTTGTGTTGTAATCTTTATGTGGCTGTTTTAAAATGAAAGGTTTTGTGTTATAGAAGAACTAGGGTCTGTTTCAGACATTTTTGGTGGTGCAGTGATTATACTAAGAAATTATTAACTTCTTTTTTTTTACATTAGTCATGCTTTAGTGAATAGGCTGTTGTAATTTTTTTTTTTTTTGTCTACTTCACATTATATTTCATCTGCCTCTTTTATGTGTGTAATGTAGGTCATCTGTGTCTCACTTGTCTATGCCATCATTACCATTATTTAATACCTACTTTTCCATGCTTGCATGGGTCAGATGAAATTCATTGTAGCAGATTAGATATATAACTCAATATTTAACCTGCAATCTATCTAACCAGCCAGCTTTCAGCTAATCTTGTTCTATCTATTTATATGGTGCATTCAAAAAGTTTCCAGCTCTATTTTCTCTTGCCAAGACTTGTGCTGCGTGGGCCATCCTTCTTGTGGCACCACCCTTCTTGTGCATGCATGAACATTTTTGCACCGGTAAGCCATGTCATTTCCCAGCTGTTATGCTTAGAGTACAGACATGCAGTGCATGCTCTTTGGATTGTTGTTTTAACACAAGATAACTGAATGCATAAGCTCAAATCAACCAAAAGATTCAGTAGGCCTTTGGGGATGATGCCATGAGCAAAACTCAGGTCAAGCAGTGGTACAACTGCTTCTAACATGGCCTTATCTCAGTGGAGGGCAAAGCACTGTCAGGCAGGCCATCCACAAGCTGAAATGAGGAGTTGATTGAGAAGGTTCAGCAAATTGTCATGGAAGACTGTTGGGTAACAAACCAGGAAATTACTCACAAAATGAGGATAAGGGCATTTCATTTTAATGGGGGATTTGTGCATGCAGAGAGTGTTGGTGAAAAATAAAGTCAAATACTTTTGGGATGCAATTCGTAATCCAAGCTTTCCTAGTCAAGAACAAAACCTCACTTACTTGACAGGCTCCCTACTCTCCTGATTTGTCACTATGTGACTTCTGGCTCTTCCCCAAACTGGAAACCATGCTTAAAAGGGAAACAGTTTGAGTCATAAAAGGAAATTATGAGAAAAGTGACAGCAGAGATCCATAGCAATCCAGAGAGGGCAGTCCATAGGTGTTACCAGCAGTGGCAGAACTGCTGGGAGAAGGGTGTGAACTCCCGAGGAGTGTTTTGAAGGTGATCAAATAGAATTTGTGAAAAGTACGAAATCATTTTTTTAATACCCAATGGTCGGGTACTTCTTGAATACATCTCGTATCTCTGTCTATCTACATTTTTACTATTATTTTTAATTTATATATCCTTTTGTGTGACTATCTATCTATTTTTTTTATATAACTATCCTTTTATTTTTGTCTCTCTCAGTCTATTTCCCTATCTCTCCGTTCTATTTTTTTTCTGATTATAGTTCAGATGTTTGGGATAAAGTCAGCCATATTATCTGCTAGACAAATTATTCAACAACATTATAGGAATGTGTGCTACAAAACACAATGTAAACCACAACAACTGTAGAATAATCTGACACAGCTTCTGCTGAAGATTATTTCTTTTTGATTCTCTCAGACAGAATAAAAAACCATAGCTTGTTGGTTCCTGGCGATTATTCAAATAGAACAAGCTGAAAAATAAAAAAGAATGATGATGTTATTCCTTCCCTTCTCATTTTATCTTAATTACTTTGTCATAATCTTAACGAGAGGAGTTATTTGGAGGTTTAGGACTATGTCATTTTTTCAACTAATGTTAATTGAGATTGTTATTATTGTAATTTTAAAGCAAGCAGCGAGCTGACAGAATTGTTGCTACACCAGGCAAAATGTTTAGCGGCATTTTGTCTGTCTTTACGTTCAGAGTTCAAATTCTACCGAGATCATCTTTGCCGTTCATCATTTCAGGGTCGATAAAATAAGTACCAGTTGAACAGTAGGGTCTATGTAATTGTCTTACTCCTTCCCCCAGACTTGCTGGCCTTGTGCCAAAATTTGAAACTGTTATTATCATGAAGAAGGCAGTGGACTGGCCGAACCCTTAGTCTGCTGGACAAAGGGCTTGGTGGCAGTTTTCCAGCTTTACATTCTGAGTTCAAATTCTTCCAAGGTCATCTTTGCTTTTATCTTTTAGGGGTTGGGCGTTGACAAAGCAAGTACCAATCAAGGTCTGGGAGTAGGGTGGGGATTAAATGTCACTGATCTGTCCCTTCCTCTCAAAATTTCAGGCCTTGTGTTTGCATTAGAAAGAATTATTATAATTTTGAAAGCAATATGACAGAATTGGTCAGGAAAAGGTAATACCTTAAAGTAGTTAGCTATGTCCTTTTTATAATGTGAATATAAATCTTGCTGATATAGTCTTGCTGATGTTGTCTTTGTCTTTTATTCATTAATGGAGAGGGAGGGGCAATAAACTAAGACCTATTGAAGTATTGTGGTCAGGTTTCCTTTCTTGGACTGCAACCAAGCTGGGGCCCCACCTTCAACGGTTTTAGTCAAATAAATTGACTCAAGTACTTATTTTTATATTTAAGTCCAGTACTCATTATATCAGTCTCTTTCGCCAAACTACTAAATTATGGGGATGTAAACAAACCAACACTGTTGTCAAATGATGGGAGTGCAGATGCAAATACATGCACATACCCTATCAACATCATTTACTATCCAGGTTTCTATGTTGACATGGGTTGGGTGGTTTTTGGCAGGATCCAGCAAGCCAAAGGGCTGTACTGAGCTCCAGCATCAACTTTGGCAAGTTCTCAATGGCTGGGTGCCCTTCCTAATACCATCCACTTTACAGTGTGTATTGGGAGGGGGGGGGGGGGCTTTTGTTTCATGGCACCAATACTAGTGAGAGTGCCTTGCAAATGGCAAGAGGAAAAGATCAGGAAAGAGAAAAGTCCCCGAGGTTAAGTGTGGGGATGGTATTAAGGAGGGGTAAGGCATTACAGAGAGGATTCTCTCTCTTTTACTTGTTTCAGTCATTTGACTGCTGCCATGTTGGAGCACCACCTTTAGTCGAGCAAATCAACCCCAGGACTTATTCTTTGTAAGCCTAGTACTTATTCTCTCGGTCTCTTTTGCCAAACCGCTAAGTTACAGGGACGTAAACACACCAGCATCGGTTGTCAAGCGATGCTGGGGTGACAAACACAGACACACAAACACACACATATATATATACATATATATATATACATATATGTATATATACGACAGGCTTCTTTCAGTTTCCGTCTACCAAATCCACTCACAAGGCTTTGGTCGGCGTGATGCTATAGTAGAAGACACTTGCCCAAGGTGCCACGCAGTGGGACTAAATCCGGAACCATGTGGTTGGTAAGCAAGCTACTTACCACACAGCCACTCTTGTGCCTATATTTATTTTCTCTGTCTATTTTCTCATGTTCCTTTCTATTGAAGAGTGTAGGCTCCGAATGTAAAAGACTTTCTCACCTTCCCAAGCATTAAATTAATACACCTGTTTGTTGTTTACACACCTGTTTTCGTCTTTTGTTTTTTTGTAAATTCCAACTATATATATATACACACACACACACATATATATATATATAAAGAAGGTGCATGGCTCAGTGGTTAGAGTGTTAGGCTCACAATCATGAGGTAATGAGTTCAATTCATGGACCAGGCTGTGTATTGTGTTCTTGAGCAGGACACTCAGCTGTAGAAATTAGTTGCAGTGTCACTTGTATGAAGCTATATCATCCTTTGCCTTTCTCTTGGATAAAATTGGTGCTGTGGAGTGGGGAGGCTGATATGCATGAGCAATTGCTGGTCTTCCATGAACAACAACCTTGTCTGGACTTGTTGTGCCTTGGAGGGAAACTTCCTAAGTGCAATGCCATGGTCATTCATGATCGAAAGGGATCTTTACCGTTATGAATATATATATATATATATATATATATATATATATATATATATATATATATATTTGGTGGTCTCTTCTGTTGAAGACTGTGTATGAGTTTTCAGTTTTTGCCAAATGACCAGCACAAATGATTTGTTTTATAGTGACCAAATGTACATTAGCTCACTCTCTCCAATAAATCAACATTTGCCTGATACACACACGCGCACACACACGCATACGACAGGTTTCTTTCAGTTTCCATCTACCAAATCCACTCACAAGGCTTTGGTCAGCCTGGGGCTATAGCAGAAGACACTCGCCCAAGGTGTCAAGCAGTAGGACTGAACCCAGAACCATGTGGTTGTGAAGCAAGCTACTTACCACACACCCACACCTGTGTACACACACACACACACACACACACACACACACACACACACACACACACGACAGGTTTCTTTCAGTTTCCATCTACCAAATCCACTCACAAGGCTTTGGTCAGCCTGGGGCTATAGTAGAAGACACTCGCCCAAGGTGTCAAGCAGTAGGACTGAACCCAGAACCATGTGGTTGTGAAGCAAGCTACTTACCACACACCCACACCTGTGTACACACACACACACACACACACACACACACACACACACACACACACACACACACACACACACACACAATGGGTTACTTACTTTTAGTTTCTGTCTTTCAAATCCACTCTCAAAATGCCTCGCTCAGCCTGACAGGTAAATGAACACAAACCAGTTTTATGTATGAAGTGTACTGTATGCTCTATGTCTGCTACCCTAGCAGAGATAACAAGTTAGTATAACCTGCAGTCAAATGACTGTGTGATAGACATAACGAAATACACTAAGGCACTTTGTCTGTTACTTGACTGATTCTGTCAATCCATTAAGCTGTGTTTAACCCTTTAGCATTCAAATTATTCAGCTTTGAATTAATTATGCATTATCTCAAAGCTTTGAGATTTCAATGATGTGGTTACTGTTAGATGTATGATAGGTGTGAGAGGCTGGATCTGACTGGTTTGAACATAAAACAGGCAGAATTTGGGGGTCAGATGTCAGTGGTTTAAATGTTAAATGGTTAGAATTAATATATTTGATTGTGTTTGACTCATAGGTGCAACCATGGCTTTTTGGTTGACATTTGCTTCCCAACCACATGATTTTGGGTTCAGTTCCACTGTGTGACACCTTGAGCAAGTTGTCTTCTACTTTTGTGTTGGGTCAACCAAAGCCTTGTGACTGAATTTTGTGGATGAAGTTTCATTGTGTGAAAGTGAATGTCCTTTCCGTGATAGGAGGGAAAACAGTTATTTTTTCAATGATCTAAAATCTTTTAATGCAGTGAGCTAGCAGAATCATTGCTGCACTGGGAAAAACGCTTAGTGCATCCATGTTTGTCCTCTATCAATGTTTGCCAACCTCTGTTGGTGTGTTTACATCCCATAACTTAGTGGTTTGGCATAGAGACCAATAAAATAAATACCATGCTTAAAGAAAAAGAAAAAAATAAGTACTGAGTCGATTAATTCAATTTAAAATGCTTCAAGGTGTTGCCCCAGCATGGCCACAGTCTAATGACTGAATATCAAGCAAAAGATAAAAGATAAGAACTATTTGTTATAGTTTACATTACATGTTGTGTTATATATATGTTTTAAATATTTTGTTTTTTAATAATCCTTTGTACTATTGGCACAAGGGCTGAAATTTTGATTACAACAACCTCAGTACTTAACTGGTACTTATTTTATCAACCCAGATAGAATGACAAACAAAGTCTATCCCAGCAGCATTTGAACTCAGAACATGATGACAGATGAATTGCTACTAAGCATTTTGCCCAGCATACTACTAATTCTGCCAGCTCACCGCAGGTTAACATTTTTAAAATATAGAGTCATCGGTTAGCAATATTGTTATAGATTTCCTGAAGATGTCCTAACCTTGACATTTTAAAATATCAGATAATAGTACTAACCATCGGCTTGAATATTTAAATTTTTTAACTTTTATTGCTTTGGCATTAAAAAACAAAATATTAAAAAAACTATTTCTTTTATATTTTTATTGTGTTGTGGCTTTTATATCTATGGTTTATTGTATAACAGTCATAGATAAGGCAAAGTTAATAGAGCTTCATTTTGAATGTTATGCAGTATTTGTTCTGAATCGGTGTACTCTGAGCTCAAATCATTGGTGGTACTATCATAATATAATGAACCTAGTCTATTATGTATGATGGTTGATGATAGCTAATGTGATCCAGCAATAGAAACTGTCAGAAAATAGAACTGCCACCCTTGAATCATAGTCGTGTCCACTGCTGGTGTCATATAAATGGCACCCATACTGGTGGAACATAAAACCACCCATTACTCTCCTGGAGTGGTTGGCATTAAGAAGGGAATCCAGCTGAAGAAACCTTGCCAAATCAGACTGGAAACTGGGTGCAACTCACTGGTTCATCAGTTCCGGTCAAACCATCTAACCCATACCAGCATGGAGAGCAGACGTTAAATGATGGTGATGATGATGATGGTGATATAAGAGACATAGTCCCTGATAATGTGCAATTGAGCTGTTTTTCTCAAACTCTCCAGGAGGAGAGTAACCCCAGATAAGAACTGAATCAAACTGGTAAAGGCTTAGGCTCGCCCAACCCATGCCAACATGGAAAAGGGAGCATATGATGCTTATGGTAGTGGTGATGGCAGTAGTGGTGTTGATGGTAGTAGTGTTGGCAGCATGCTCTGAGTGAGTTCAAGTCCCACCAGAGTAGACATTGTATTTTATCCTCTGAAGAAGAAGCTTAATGAAAATAAAGTACTGGTTATGTTCTGGGGTTCAGAGTGTAATTGAGTATACTCATCATCTCTTTAATCCTTTGCCGGTCCTGTGCATCACATGTTCGGTGGTTTGACAGGAGCCGGCCAGGCAGGTGCCTATACCAGACTTCTGTTTGGCTTTTATGGCTGGATGCCCTTCCTAACACCAACCACCCAGCAGAGTGGATAAATTTCTTTTGCTGTCCATGAATCATATATGATAAACTTATCCTATTTTTTCAACCACCAGAATAACTTCGGACTTTGCGAAAGGAAAGCTTTATATTAACTCGGGATGTATGGCATAAGTGTTAATTAAAAGTCTAAAAACAAGCCTGGGTGTTTAGGACAAATTTATGAAAATGCTTTGGGCAGACAAAAGCTTGACTGCACACTACTAATTAGTGTACAAATGTTTGAGATCAATATCAAACAGTTGTTTACTAATTGCTACGTCATAGGAAGTTAAAATCAGATACTTTTTAACATTCAGTCCATCATTCTGCCATTTTTTATGAGGAAATCTCTTTCTGGCATACTACTTTGATCTGCTGCTAAACTCAGGGCTGACCTGAGGTTAAGCTGCGTAACTACAACATCAACAGCAAATGCCTTATTTGGAATGGTAAAAGCGAGGTGTAATTCCTTTCATATATTTAGATTCTAAAGTATTGCTTCAAATGGTTTATTAATTCTTTGGTAAACTTTGATAATTGTGATGCTGTTGATGATGTCTAAAGCTGTGATGGTGATGGTGTTGGTGTGGTAGTGATGGTGGTGCTGGTGGCAGCAGCAGTGATGTATGAAGTTGTAAACAGTATAACGAACACTTATTACATTGTTCAAAGACTATTTGTTGCTGATGTTGCTTTTGTTGCTGTTTACCCCCAGGTCATGTATGATTGGTCAGAACTATGATCAAAGA